>NC_069507.1:98021902-98321902 GCF_027579735.1 Bombina bombina
CCCTCTCTCTTCCTCTCTCTCTCTCTCTCTCTCTTCCCCCTCTCTCTCTCTCTCTCTCTCTTTTCTTCCCCCCCCCTCTCTCTCTCTCTCTCTCTCTCTCTCTCTTCCCCTCTCTCTCTCTCCCCCCCTCTCTCTCTCTCTCTCTTCCCCTCTCTCTCTCTCTCTCTCTCTCTCTCTCTCTTCCCCCCTCTCTCTCTCTCTCTCTCCCGCTCTCTCTCTCTCTCTCTCTCTCTCTTTCTCTCTCTCTCTCTCTCCCCTCTCTCTCCCCCCCCCCCCCCTCTCTCTCTCTCTCTCTCTCTCTCTCGCTTCCCCCCCCCCTCTCTCTCCCTCCCCCCTCTCTCTCTTTCCCCCCTCTCTCTCTCTCTCTCTTTCCCCTCTCTCTCTTTCCCCTCTCTCTCTGTCCCCTCTCTCTCTTTCCCCCTCTCTCTCTTTCCCCTCTCTCTCTTTCCCCCTCTCTCTCTTCCCCCTCTCTCTCTTCCCCCTCTCTCTCTCTCTTTCTTTCTCTATCAGCCCTAAAAATCGGCCGCTCCGATATATCGGTCTATCCCTACTCCCCGGGATAGAGAGAAATTACCCCAAATCTTAAAGTACTTTCTCCTGTTAAGTGTAGTCAGTCCACGGGTCATCCATTACTTATGGAATATATCTCTTCCTAACAGGAAACTGCAAGAGAATTACCCAGCAGAGCTGCTATATAGCTCCTCCCCTCACATATCATATTCAGTCATTCTCTTGCAGCCTAACTAAAAAGGAAGCTGTGAGAGATCTGTGGTGTTTTTTAACTTAGTTTATTTCTGCAATCAAAAGTTTGTTATTTTAAATGGCACCGGAGTGTGCTGTTTATTCTCAGGCAGCATTAGAAGAAGAATCTGCCTGGGTTTTTTTTCTATGGTCTTAGCAGACGTAACTAAGATCCACTGGCTGTTTCTCATCTGAGGAGTGAGGTAACTTCAGAGAAGGGGAATAGCATGCAGGGCTCCCCTGCAACAAATGAGGTATGTGCAGTAATTTATTTTCTGAGGAATGGAATTGACTGAGAAAATACTGCTGATACCATTGTAAAGTAAGTTCAGCCTTAAATGCAGTGATAGCGACTGGTATCAGGCTGATGTGTGTGTGTGTGTGTGTGTGTACACTGAATGTATTTTTCTAAGGAATGGAATTGACTCTGAAAATACTGTTAATACTGAAATAATGTATGAGCCTTAACTGCAGTAAAAACGACTGGTAGCAGGCTTATTAATAATAATACATAACTTTCAAATGTATGTTTAAAACGTTTACTGGCTTGTTAATCGTTTTTGTGAGGTACTTGGTGATAAAACTTATTAGGGCATGATTTTTACCACATGGCCATTTTTGTTTTCTGCATAGAAACAGTTTCTGAGCTTCCCCACTGTTGTAATATGAGTGGGAGGGGCCTATTTTAGCGCTTTTTTGCGCAGTAAAAATTCAGTCACAATCTGTCTACTTCATCCTCCATGATCCAGATCGTCTCTAGAGAGCTCAGGGGTCTTCAAAATCCATTTTGAGGGAGGTAATCAGGCACAGCAGTCCTGTGACAGTGTATTTGACTGTGAGAAAAACGTTAATTATATAATTGTTATCCATTTTTGGGTACTAAGGGGTTAATCATCCATTTGCTGGTGGGTGCAATCCTTTGCTAACTTAATACATTTACTGTGAAAATTTGGTTGCTATAACTATTTTGGTCATTGTTATTTCAACTGTGTCAGTTTTTCTGTGCTTCTTAAAGGCACAGTAACGTTTTTTATATTGCTTGTAAATTAATTTTGAAAAGTATTTCCAAGTTTGCTAGTCTCATTGCTAGTTTGTTTAAACATGTCTGACTCAGATGAATCTCTTTGTTCACTATGTTTAAAGGCCAATGTGGAGCCCAATAGAAATTTGTGTACTAATTGCATTGATGCTACTTTAAATAAAAGTCAATCTTTACATGTAAATAAATTATCACCAGACGACGAGGGGGAAGTTATGCCAACTAACTCTCCTCACGTGTCAGTACCTTCGCCTCCCGCTCAGGAGGTGCGTGATTTTGTGGCGCCAAGTACATCAGGGAGGCCCTTACAAATCACTTTGCAAGACATGGCTACTGTTATGACAGAAGTATTATCTAAGTTGCCAGAATTAAGAGGCAAGCGCGATAGCTCTGGGTTAAGGATAGAGCGCGCGGATGAGATGAGAGCCATGTCTGATACTGCGTCACAGTTTGCAGAACGTGAGGACGGAGAGCTTCATTCTGTGGGTGACGGATCTGATCCAGGGAGACTGGATTCAGAGATTTCCAATTTTAAATTTAAGCTAGAGAACCTCCGCACATTGCTAGGGGAGGTATTAGCGGCTCTGAATGATTGTAACACGGTTGCAATTCCAGAGAAATTATGTAGGTTGGATAGATACTATGCGGTACCGGTGTGTACTGACGTATTTCCTATACCAAAAAGGCTTACAGAGATTATTAGCAAGGAGTGGGATAGACCGGGTGTGCCTTTTACCCCTCCTCCCATATTTAGGAAAATGTTTCCTATTGACGCCACCACACGAGACTTATGGCAGACGGTCCCTAAGGTGGAGGGAGCAGTTTCTACTTTAGCTAAGCGTACCACTATCCCGGTGGAGGATAGTTGTGCCTTTTCAGATCCAATGGATAAAAAATTAGAGGGTTACCTTAAGAAAATGTTTGTTCAACAAGGTTTTATTTTACAGCCCCTCGCATGCATTGCGCCTGTCACTGCTGCGGCAGCATTCTGGTTTGAGTCTCTGGAAGAGGCCATTCGCTCAGCTCCATTGGATGAAATAATCAACAAGCTTAAGACACTTAAGTTAGCTAACGCATTTGTTTCTGATGCCGTTGTGCATTTAACCAAACTTATGGCTAAGAACTCCGGATTCGCCATCCAAGCGCGCAGAGCGCTATGGCTTAAATCCTGGTCAGCTGACGTGACTTCTAAATCTAAATTGCTTAATATTCCTTTCAAAGGGCAGACCTTATTCGGGCCCGGCTTGAAAGAAATTATTGCTGACATTACGGGAGGTAAGGGCCATGCTCTACCTCAGGACAGGGCCAAATCAAAGGCCAAACAGTCTAATTTTCGTGCCTTTCGTAACTTCAAGGCAGGAGCAGCATCAACTTCCTCCGCTCCAAAACAGGAAGGAGCTGTTGCTCGTTACAGGCAGGGCTGGAAAGTTAACCAGTCCTGGAACAGGGGCAAGCAGGCCAAGAAACCTGCTGCTGCCCCCAAAACAGCATGAAGAGAGGGCCCCCTATCCGGAAACGGATCTAGTGGGGGGCAGACTTTCTCTCTTCACCCAGGCTTGGGCAAGAGATGTCCAGGATCCCTGGGCGTTGGAGATCATATCTCAGGGATATCTCCTTGACTTCAAAACTTCTCCTCCACGGGGGAGATTTCATCTTTCAAGGTTATCAGCAAACCAAATAAAGAAAGAGGCGTTTCTACGCTGTGTACAAGACCTCTTACTAATGGGGGTAATCCACCCAGTTCCGCGGACGGAACACGGGCAGAGATTCTATTCAAACCTATTTGTGGTTCCCAAGAAAGAGGGAACCTTCAGGCCAATCTTGGACTTAAAAATCCTAAACAAATTTCTAAGAGTTCCATCATTCAAAATGGAAACTATTCGAACCATCCTTCCCATGATCCAAGAGGGTCAGTACATGACCACAGTGGACCTAAAGGATGCCTACCTTCACATACCGATTCACAAGGACCATTACCGGTATCTGAGATTTGCCTTCCTAGACAGGCATTACCAGTTTGTAGCTCTTCCCTTCGGATTAGCTACGGCTCCAAGAATCTTTACAAAAATTCTAGGATCACTTCTGGCGGTACTAAGACCGCGAGGCATAGCGGTGACTCCGTACCTAGACGACATTCTGATACAAGCGTCAAGTTTTCAAACTGCCAAGTCTCATACAGAGATAGTGCTGGCATTTCTGAGGTCGCATGGGTGGAAGGTGAACGTGGAAAAGAGTTCTCTATTACCACTTACAAGAGTTCCCTTTCTAGGGACTCTTATAGATTCTGTAGAGATGAAAATTTACCTGACAGAGGCCAGGTTATTAAAACTTCTAAATGCTTGCCGTGTCCTTCACTCCATTCCACACCCGTCAGTAGCTCAGTGTATGGAAGTAATCGGCTTAATGGTAGCGGCAATGGACATAGTACCATTTGCGCGCCTGCATCTCAGACCGCTGCAATTGTGCATGCTAAGTCAGTGGAACGGGGATTACTCAGATTTGTCCCCCCTACTAAATCTGGATCAAGAGACCAGAGATTCTCTTCTATGGTGGCTTTCTCGGCCACATCTGTCCAAGGGGATGACCTTTCGCAGGCCAGATTGGACGATTGTAACAACAGACGCCAGCCTTCTAGGCTGGGGAGCAGTCTGGAATTCCCTGAAAGCTCAGGGATTATGGACTCAGGAGGAGAAACTCCTCCCAATAAATATTCTGGAGTTAAGAGCAATATTCAATGCTCTCCTAGCTTGGCCTCAGTTAGCAACTCTGAGGTTCATCAGATTTCAGTCGGACAACATCACGACTGTGGCTTACATCAACCATCAAGGGGGAACCTGAAGTTCCCTAGCGATGTTGGAAGTCTCAAAGATAATTTGCTGGGCAGAGTCTCACTCTTGCCACCTGTCAGCGATCTACATCCCAGGCGTAGAGAACTGGGAGGCGGATTTTCTAAGTCGCCAGACTTTTCATCCGGGGGAGTGGGAGCTTCATCCGGAGGTCTTTGCTCAACTGATTCGTCGTTGGGGCAAACCAGATCTGGATCTCATGGCGTCTCGTCAGAACGCCAAGCTTCCTTGTTACGGATCCAGGTCCAGGGACCCGGGAGCGGTGCTGATAGATGCTCTGACAGCCCCTTGGGTCTTCAACATGGCTTATGTGTTTCCACCATTCCCGATGCTTCCTCGTTTGATTGCCAAGATCAAACAGGAGAGAGCTTCGGTGATTCTGATAGCGCCTGCGTGGCCACGCAGGACCTGGTATGCAGACCTAGTGGACATGTCGTCCTGTCCACCGTGGTCTCTGCCTCTGAGACAGGACCTTCTAATTCAGGGTCCTTTCAAACATCCAAATCTAATTTCTCTGAGGCTGACTGCATGGAGATTGAACGCTTGATTCTATCAAAGCGTGGCTTCTCGGAGTCGGTTATTGATACCTTAATACAGGCTAGGAAGCCTGTTACCAGAAAAATTTACTATAAGATATGGCGTAAATATTTACATTGGTGCGAATCCAAGAGTTACTCATGGAGTAAGGTTAGGATTCCTAGGATATTGTCCTTTCTACAAGAGGGTTTAGAAAAGGGCTTATCTGCTAGTTCGTTAAAGGGACAGATTTCTGCTCTGTCTATTCTTCTACACAAACGTCTGGCTGAAGTTCCAGACGTTCAGGCTTTCTGTCAGGCTTTAACTAGGATTAAGCCTGTGTTTAAGTCTGTTGCTCCGCCGTGGAGCTTAAACTTAGTTCTTAATGTTCTTCAAGGCGTTCCATTTGAACCCCTTCATTCCATTGATATCAAGCTGTTATCTTGGAAAGTTCTGTTTTTGATGGCTATTTCCTCGGCTCGAAGAGTCTCTGAGTTATCTGCCTTACATTGTGATTCTCCTTATCTGATTTTTCATTCAGACAAGGTAGTCCTGCGTACTAAACCTGGGTTCTTACCTAAGGTAGTTACTAACAGGAATATCAATCAAGAGATTGTTGTTCCATCTCTGTGTCCTAACCCTTCTTCAAAGAAGGAACGACTTTTGCATAATCTGGACGTAGTCCGTGCCCTGAAATTCTATTTGCAGGCAACTAAGGATTTTCGTCAAACTTCTTCCCTGTTTGTCGTTTACTCTGGACAGAGGAGAGGTCAAAAGGCTTCGGCTACCTCTCTTTCTTTTTGGCTTTGTAGCATAATACGCTTAGCCTATGAGACTGCTGGACAGCAGCCTCCTGAAAGGATTACAGCTCATTCTACTAGAGCTGTGGCTTCCACCTGGGCCTTTAAAAATGAGGCCTCTGTTGAACAGATTTGCAAGGCTGCGACTTGGTCTTCGCTTCACACTTTTTCAAAATTTTACAAATTTGACACTTTTGCTTCGTCGGAGGCTATTTTTGGGAGAAAGGTACTTCAGACAGTGGTTCCTTCTGTTTAATGTTCCTGCCTTGTCCCTCCCTTCATCCGTGTACTTTAGCTTTGGTATTGGTATTCCATAAGTAATGGATGACCCGTGGACTGACTACACTTAACAGGAGAAAACATAATTTATGCTTACCTGATAAATTCCTTTCTCCTGTAGTGTAGTCAGTCCACGGCCCGCGCTGTTTTTACGGCAGGTCTAAATTTTAATTAAACTCCAGTCACCACTGTACCCTATGGTTCCTCCTTTCTCGTCTGCTTTGGTCGAATGACTGAATATGATATGTGAGGGGAGGAGCTATATAGCAGCTCTGCTGGGTAATTCTCTTGCAGTTTCCTGTTAGGAAGAGATATATTCCATAAGTAATGGATGACCCGTGGACTGACTACACTACAGGAGAAAGGAATTTATCAGGTAAGCATAAATTATGTTTTTTTTTGAGTATTTAAATATGTGTCTCTACTTTATGTCCAGAGCCCTGCACATCTACATTAGCTCTCAAGTAAAATGTTGCCTTTCTAAAATACTTTGAGGGACTTCACAGTACTGATGAGACATCTTAGATAATCTTGTCAGAACTGAGAGCTCAAGACCATCAAGCTCTCTCCTACTCTCTCCCTCTCTCTCCCCCTCTCTCTCTCTCTCTTTCTTTCTTTCTTTCTTTCTTTCTTTCTTTCTTTCTCTCTTCCCCTCTCTCTTCCCCTCTCTCTTCCCCTCTCTCTTCCCCTCTCTCTTCCCCTCTCTCTCTCTCTCTCTCTCTCTCTCTCTCTCTTCCCCTCTCTCTCTCTCTCTCTCTCTTCCCCTCTCTCTCTCTCTCTCTCTCTTCCCCTCTCTCTCTCTCTCTCTCTCTCTCTTCCCCTCTCTCTCTCTCTCTCTCTCTCTCTCTTCCCCTCTCTCTCTCTCTCTCTCTCTCTCTCTCTCTCTTCCCCTCTCTCTCTCTCTCTCTCTCTCTCTCTTCCCCTCTCTCTCTCTCTCTCTCTCTCTCTCTCTCTTCCCCTCTCTCTCTCTCTCTCTCTCTCTCTTCCCTCTCTCTCTCTCTCTCTCTCTCTCTCTCTCTCTCTCTCCCCCCCCCTCTCTCTCTCTCTCTCTCTCTCTCTCTCTCTCTCTCTCTCTCTTCCCCTCTCTCTCGCTTCACTCTCTCTCTCTTCTCCCCCTCTCTCTCTCTCTTTCTCCCCCTCTCTCTCTTTTTTTTTATTAAGTATTAATCAGTATCTGTATGTATGTGAAATATTTTCCACTTTTATGTAAACTATTGTAAACTCTAAGGGCAAAAACATCAGGTGGATTTATAAAAATGAATTGTTAATCATTGATAGAGTAAATACTTTATATGTATAATGTGTGCTTATTTTATTCATTTAATACAGGCCTATTTTTTGACAACATATTTGGATACTGCTCTGCTTTGGCCCCTAATTATGTATTTTTTGCTGCATCACGTTTATTTGTTGGAATTATGAATGGAGGAATGTCACTGGTTTCTTTTGTACTAACTCAAGAATATGTTGGAAAATCCTATTGGGCCTTGACAGGTAGGTCACTTTCTTTTAACTTGGAACTGGAGTTACCTTCTTGTAGTAGTCTAGCTGTCATGATTATTTTACAAAAATAAAGTCAAAATGGAGAAGCCATGTGTGAAAAACCAAGTACACCCTTACTGCTTCAATAGGAATTAAGATGCTAAGTAGCAGCCAGGTGCTGCTAATCAAATGCTTTTGACCACCTCTATAAAAGCTGAAGCTTTAGCAGGTTGCTGGTATGGAGTATTGAGCTGTGTTTTAACACAATACCAGGAAGGAAAGACATCAGCAATGATCTTAGAGATGCAATTGTTGCTGCCCATCAAGGGCTATAAGGATATTTCCATACAATTTAAAGTCTATCATTCTATAGTGAGAAAGATTATTCACAAGCGGAAAACCTTCAAGGAGTGGACTTCCAAGCAAATTCACCCCAAGGCCAAACGGTGCAATTCTCAGAGAAATCGCAAAAAACACAAGAGTTAGATCTCAGACACTGCAGGCCTCAGCATGTTAAATTTTAAAGGGACACAAAACCCAATTTTTTTCTTCCATTATTCACATAGAACATGCAATTTTAAAGCAACTTTCTATTTTACTCCTATTATCATTTTTCTTTGTTCTCTTGCTATCTTTATTTGAGAAAGCAGGAATGTAAGCATAGGAGCCGGCCCATTTTTGGTTCAGAACATGGGTAGCGCCTGCTGATTGGTGGCTAAATGTAGAAAACGATTACTTCAAGTCGTTACTGCTAAAGGTAGTTCGACAAGCTATTAAATCATACGTTGTACTTTTTTCACACATGGCTTCTCCATTTTGGCTTGATTTTGTTAAATAAATCATGACACAGTGTTTAATGTTATGACTAGCTGAATATATCTTTGTTTCTAGCCTAACTTCTGTTTCTTTTTAAGACAAATCTAATATATAAGTTTTTTTTAAGTATTAGTATGAATTAATATTACAGCTTTAACCCTATTTTTAATATTTTGTTAAAGGGACACTGACCCATATTTTTTCTTTCGTGATTCAGATAGAGCATGATATTTTAAGCAACTTTCTAATTTACTCCTATTATCAAATGTTCTTCATTATCTTGGTATCTTTATTTAAAATGCAAGAGTGTAAGTTTAGATGCTGGCCCATTTTTGGTAAACATCCTGGGTTGTTCTTGCTGATTGGTGGATAAATTCATCCACCAATAAACAAGTGCTGTCCAGTGGTCTGAACCAAAAAATAAGCTTAGATGCCTTCTTTTTCAAATAAAGATAGCAAGAGAACAAAGAAAAATGGATAATAGGAGTAAATTAGAAAGTTGCTTAAAATTGCATGCTCTATCTGAATCACGAAAGAAAATAATATTGGGTTCAGTGTCCCTTTAAAAAGCCAAAGGGGAAAATGTTATAAATTGTAAGGTCTTTTTATAGATCAGTGGTTGCTAGGGTCTGTGTAGCTCATCTTAATGATTGGCTTGTTTCACTCCAAGTTTGCCTAGTCTGTTTTCCCCCCACTTATTATTCTACTGTAAATCTGTAGTAAGAGCTACCCATGTTTGCAGGTCTATGTAGTTAAGTAACTCCTTATTATGGCTTTAAATGTATTAAAGATGATTCTTTTTACAGGTAATCTTTTGTTTGTCTATCAAGTAAAGTAGTTTTCCTTCCTAAGATAGGAAGAGTCCACAGCTTCATTCCTTAATGTTGGGAAATACAACACCTGGCCACCTAAAGGAAGCAAAGACACTCCAGCCAAAGACTTAAATATCCCTCCAACTCCCTCATTACAGGTGTCAGAGAAGTGTTAGAAGATTTGTAGAGTCCTGAAAAAGGGTATCTGCCCTTCGAGATAGGACTGGAGTTTTAAGTTGTCATGTCAACCTCTCAGTGAGAGTATTGATGAAAGGCCTGGACTCCATTATTTCTACGGTTACCCGAGGCAAGGGTGTCTTCCTTCCACAAGATAAGGAGAACAAGTCTAAGGGATGTCAATCTTCTAATTTTCATTCTTTTCGTTCTAACAAATCCCAACAACAACAATCCTCCTCCAAGCCTGAGCAACCCAATAGTGCTTGGAAGCCAGCATAGTCCTGGAATAAATCCATGCAGAATATGAAGCCCGCCGAAAACAAATCGGCATGAAGGGCGGTCCCTGATCCGGCATCGGATTGTGTAGAGGGCAGACTGTCTCTTTTTACAGACGCCTGGTTCAAGGACATACAGGATCCAAGGGTCCTGGAGGTGGTATCTCACGGATACAAGATAGGCTTTAAATCTCATCCACCAAAGGGCAGATTTCTTCTCTCAAATCTGTCTACAAGATCAGAAAAAAGGGATACCTTTCTAGGGTGCATTCGGGATCTATCCTCCTTTGGAGTGGTTGTCCCGGTGCCTTTCGAAGAAAGAGGATTGGGGTTTTATTCAAACCTTTTCGTGGTCCCAAAATTCTGGAACTAAAGTGCTTAAACAAATTTCTCAGTGTCTCTTCCTTCAAGATGTAGACGATAAGGTTCATCCTTCCTTTAATTCAGGAAGGCCAGTTTATGACCACTATAGACGCTTACCTTCATGTTCCAATCCACAGGGAACACTTTCAGTTCCTGAAGTTTGCCTTTCTGGACCAGCACTTCCAGTTCATTGCCCTTCTATTTGGCCTAGCTACTGCTCCAAGAATCTTTACAAAGGTTCTGAGGGCTCTTCTAGTCGTTGCCAGAACTCAGATTATTGCAGTAGCCCCATACTTGGACGATATTCTGGTGCAAGCACCATCCTTTCATCTTCCTTCTTAAGACCATCCTGGGAGATTGTGACTACGGACGCAAGCCTATCCGGATGGGGAGCTGTTTGGGGTGCCAGGAAGGCACAGGGATTGTGGACTCAGGAGGAGTCCTCCCTCCGATCAATATTTTGGAACTACGGGCAATCTTCAAGGCCTTGAAGGCTTGGCCATGTCTGAGTTTGTCCCGTTATATCAGATTACAATCAGACAATATAACCTTAGTGGCTTACATTAACCATCAAGGGGTAACGAGAAGTTCTTTGGCGATGAAGGAAGTATCTCAGATTCTGGAGTGGGCAGAGGCCCACAGCTATTCGATGTCAGCGAGGCAGATTTTCTCAGCAGGCAATCCTTCCATCCAGAGGAATGGTCTCTCCATCCCGAAGTGTTTTCAGAGATATGCAGCAAGTGGGGGACACTGGAGATAGATCTTATGGCAACCGTCTCAATACCAAGCTACCCAGGTACGGGTCAAAGTCGAGAGATCCCCAAGCAGCTCTAATAGATGCACTAGCAGTGCCCTGGAGGTTCAAACTCATTATCGCTTCTTCCTCGAGTGGTGGCCCGCATCAAGCAGGAGCGGGTATCAGTAATCCTGATTGCTTCATCGTGCATAGGAACTGCTTTTAAATATATAATTCATGGAGTATCCAGTTCTCTCTCTGTTCATCTAGGTATCACCTTGGACTGAATGTGCCTTGTGGGATCAGGGGAGATAATGTTAGCGGTTGTGCTGTGCTTGATACTTTTGGGCAGACTTTTTCTGTGTATCAGATAATTTGGGGTAAAGAAAGAAGGATGATCTTATTTTATATTTCTGAAAATATACTGCAAGTATCTAGAAATTGACAATGGATTAACTATCTCTGGTTCCTCACTCCCCAAGTTATTTGACTTGCTGCAATGTTCTAGATCTTCAACTTTATCCAGTAAGCACAATCCAGAATCTTCCTGACAGACAAGATACAGGTACCTCCCATCCTTTCTCAAGCTCAACACGGAATCCAAGATCATGTTATATTTTTCTTAGACACAGGGGGCGCGATCCGATATACGGCGTAGTTTTCGGCGCAAGCGAGGGAACCCGCGCCGCCCGTAGTTTCACCTCGCAAATCGGGGTATTACATATATGGCGCCGGCAGTTCCTAAAGTGCTGTAAATCTGATAAACCAGTGATGTCCAGAAATGAGCGTAACTACAAATTTCTGGAGTCACCAGTTACTTATGGCACTTTAGAAACTGCCGGCGCCTAAAAAAACTAACTAACTTATCAAATCTCCCATAACTGTCTAACCTGCTTCCCAAACATCATCCCGACACGTATACCCCTATATCCGCAATCCCCCCTCTCACTCCTAATAATAAATGTATTAACCCCTAGACTGACAACCCCCCACAACGCAATAAGCCTAATTATTAACCCCTAAACCGCCATAGCCCACACCGCAATAAACCTATCCTAGTATTAACCCCTAAACCGCCGCTCCCGGAGCCCACCGCCACCTACATTATATGTATTAACCCCTAAACCGCCGCTCCCAGAGCCCACCTACATTATATGTATTAACCCCTAAACCGCCGCTCCCAGACCCCGCCGCCACTTACATTAAATGTATCAACCCCTAATCTGACCCCCCTACACCGCCGCCACCTACATTAAATATATCAACCCCTAATCTGACCCCCCTACACCGCCGCCACCTACATTAAATATATCAACCCCTAATCTGACCCCCCTACACCGCCGCCACCTACATTAAATATATCAAGCCCTAATCTGACTCCCCTACACTGCCGCCACCTACATTAAATATATTACCCCCTAAACCTAAGTCTAACCCTAACACCCCCCTAACTTAATTATTATTTAAATAAATCTAAATAATATTAATATTATTAACTAAATTATTCCTATTTAAAACTAAATACTTACCTATAAAATAAACCCTAAGATAGCTACAATATAATTAATAATTACATTGTAGCTATTTTAGGATTTATATTTATTTTACAGGTAACTTTGCATTTATTTTAACTAGGTACAATAGCTATTAAATAGCTAATAACTATTTAATAGCTACCTAGTTAAAATAATTACAAAATTACCTGTAAAATAAATCCTAACCTAAGTTACAAATACACCTAACACTACACTATCAATAAATTAATTGAATAAATTAACTACAATTATCTATAATAAAATACAATTAAATAAACAAAACTATATTACAAAACCCCCCCACTAAATTACAAAAAATAGAAAAATATTACATGAAGTTTAATCTAATTACTCCTAATCCAAGCCCCTTAATAAAATAAAAAAGCCCACCAAAATAATACAATTTCCCTACCCTAAACTAAATTACAAAGTAATCAGCTTTTACCAGCCCTTAAAAGGGCTTTTGCGGGGCATTGCCCCAAAGTAATCAGCTCTTTTACCTGTAAAAAAAAGAAATACAATACCCCCCCAACATTACAACCCACAACCCAAACACCCCTACTCTAAAACCCACCCGATCCCCCCTTAAATAAACCTAACACTATCCCATTGAAGATCACCCTACCTTGAGCCGTCTTCACCCAGCCGGGCGCCACTGGTCATCCGATGCGGCAGAAGAGGACATCCGGACCGGCAGAAGTCTTCATCCGATCGGGGCAGAAGAGGTCCTCCATCCGGCAGAAGTCCTCATCCAAGCGGCATCTTCTATCTTCATCCTTCCGGCGATGAGCGGCTCCATCTTGAAGACCTCCAGCGTGGAACATCCTTCTCGCCTGACGACTACCCGACGAATGGCTGGTCCTTTAAATGACGTCTTCCAAGATGGCGTCCCTCGAATTCCGATTGGCTGATAGGATTTAAGGTAGCAACAATCCGATTGGTTGATTTAATCAGCCAATCGGATTGAAGTTCAATCCGATTGGCTCATTTAATCAGCCAATAGAATGCGAGGTTGATTCTATTGGCTGATCCAATGAGCCAATCGGATTGAACTTCAATATATGTGATACCAAACCAGCGCAAAATCTGGCGTCGCCGGCTGCATATCGGATCGGGCCCAGGATCTTTTTACATTCCATCTAAAAGCTTTAAGGATATCCAGAATATGCTTTACCCATTTGTCTTCTGGACACTGTCAAAATGCAAATGACAACTTCCAGAAATCTCTTTGCAATTAAATCTATTTGATCCAGAGAGGTAAAAAAATAGTTTTTAAGAGAAAGCTTGTTCTTCCTTTTTTTTGCTTTATAATGTGTCAATTATTTAAATCCTTCTACATTTTGTAGTACAAAGCTCCAATTGATGGCATTCTTGGGTAGGATTTAGTATTTTTTTCTGATGTGGTAGCATCCTTGAAAACGGTAACATGGTAGCATAGTAGATGTGGTTGAAAGAAGAACAGTTAATTGAGTATGAATCTTTCAGATGGTATTTGTAAGGAGATTTTTTTTCACCCCTCTTGTTCTTTAATATGGTTTTGGTAGTGAACTAAGAGTGCTGAATATGACATCATGAGTATGAGTAAACTTGCTCAAACTCTAAAATATACAAGGTCAAACTTTTTGTGCTAGTTCAAACTTTTTGTGTCTTTGTTTAATCTTTTTCCAAGGGTCATCATGTTAATAGGTAATCTCCCTTTCCGAAACAAAGTTGACAGAAAGATGAGGGTTTTATACGGGCAGGGGAATAGGCATTTGGGAAGTTCCCTGTGGGCATGAGACCTGTAACCCATTATAAATTAATTTAAAATCACTTTGTATATACAAACATGTTTTATTACTGAATATATGTCCTTTCTATTTATAGGTTCCTTGACCAATCTTAGTTTTGCTCTTGGGATAGCGTTTTATGCTTTGTTGGGATACTATATAAGAGACTGGAGAACACTTGCAATCATTGCCAATTCTCCTGGACTAATCTTCTTTCTTCTGTCACTGTAAGTGTTATTCAATACTAGGTACTGCTCCTTTTCAGCAGCAACGTATTTTATTTTTCATAAAATGTGTTATGTTTTTAAAGATGATTAAAAACTATTTAACAATGATAAATGGAGATTAATGGGTCTTTTTGCACATTAAATACAATATAAATAGGGAAAACGCTTCAAATAATATTTCCAGTGGGCAGAAATGATAAAGGGGGAGGAGCTAAAGTGATAAAATGGTGAAGATTTGTAGAGTATGTTAGTTAAAGGGACATTAAACACTAAATAAATGCTAGATAGAATGATGCATTCAAAGATAAGATTTGTCTGAGAATAACATGTAGATGTATTTTTTAAAGTTTAATCAGCTGTTTAAATAGTGATACAATAAGTGTAAAGTTTTAGTGTCTATAAAACAATGGGAGTTGCCATGTTGTAACTTAGGTTACCTTCTCTGTGGTCAATTAGAGACAGTTATAAATAGCTCACTATGGTGTGCAGCCATTGGAAGTGTGGGATATAAGTGTTCTGCACATCCATTTCTAACAGGAAATGCTCACAATTTCAGAATGGAATAACAGAAAAAGGAGACAAAATAAATAATGAAAGTACATTGCAGAGGTCTTTTATACATACAATTTATCATTTTACATTACTATCTCAAAGTGTTTAATGTCTCTTTAACCCTTTGAGTGCTAAGCACTTTCCCACCTGGGTGCTAAGATTTTTTTAAGTTTTTTTTCATTTTTTTTTTAAATTTTTTTTTTAGATCCCCAAGACTTACACTGTTGGAAAGGTTAGGCGATTACCTTTCCAACAGTGGGTCTTGGGGGTCTGTAGCTGCTTAGATACCTGAGATACATGCGTCTAAGCAGCATGCCCCCTGCTCCTATACTTAACATGGTTAAGTATAAAGTTGTGCGGTGACGTTATTGCGTGTGACATCACCGCGCATCACGTGAAGCCCCAGCGATGCCTGTCACTATGCAGGCCCGATCGCCGGGGTAGGAGCGGGTGGGAGCCCCCAGATCTCCCTCAAGGTGGGAGAGTGCTCATGACGGCTCTGAGCCGTCATTAGCACCAGAGTGAGAAACTCTGTGACCGCCATTAGCACTCAAAGGGTTAAGGGGACATGAAACCCAAAACCTTTCTTTCATGATTCACACAGAGCATGCTATTTTAAACAACTTTCTCATTTACTTCTATCAACTTTCTTACATTCTTTTGGTATCTTTTGTTGAAACGCAGGGACATATGCTTAGGAGCCGGCGCAATTGTGGAGCACTTTATGGCAGCAGTTTTGCAAGAATGTTATCCATTTGCAAGAGCACTAGATTACAGCACTATTTCCTGCCATCTAGTGCTTCATATGCCTACCTAGGTATCTCTTTAACACAGAATATCATGGGAACGAAGCACATTTGATAATATAAATAAATTGGAAACTTTATTTTTTTTTATTTTTTTTTTATTGAGGATTAAAAGTAAACATACAGCAATTTCTTTGTGAGATAGCTAAAATAAACAGATCACAAGTTCCATAGCAAGGGAATGACATAGAAGCAGGTACATACATACATGTAAAATAAGATGCTATATTGTAGTCAACTGTCTAAATGTAACTTGTAAAAACAAAATAGAATGTAAAGAAAAAGTATTAAATGCTAATCCACATTTTTCTACCTCCATACCAAAATCAAGGCCACTTTTGGACCTCTAACATGTCTAAAGTACAAAATAAGAAGGAGGTTGTCTTAACATAAGGGCCCTTTTGGACCCTTTAGGTGCTATTGTAACATTAAATATGGCTATGACATATATAACTGATAGAGGATATATAACCATCAAATATAGGGAGAGAATAAAATATGGTAACAAATCCTAATAGCATATAGATAGAGAAGACACCTTAAGCATGGCTAAATCACATCTTTTAAGCAGATAAAAACTAACCAGCTATACAGTGAAAAAGGGTAATCAAAGTAATATATACCATAGTATATGTGCATATTGTAGGAATATGTCAAAACAGCAGGATGGGTGAAAATATGAGAATAAGGTATGTTGTAGTCTAAACATTATTGAGCCTAAATGCGACGTATTGTGTACTTAAGATCAGAGTAACAGTGGAGAAGTAGGAGGCTATGAGCAAAAATGTACAGAGTGAATTGACCAACCAACTATGTAATACATACTCTAAGTGGCGAAAAAGTCTATTATTAATTATGTAGATCATACCTGTATGTTCAAAAACCTCACCTGCTCCTTGACTATAATTACATAAGAGACAGTGAAACATGGGACAAGTAGGGAGATAAAATAAGAGACACTCAGCCACCCAGCTCTGCTATGTAACAAAATTAGTATAACTCTCATAGTCTTATATACGTAATATAATGTAATTTGAGCATATCCAATGAAGGGGGAATCACATCTGTATCTGCTAGTAAAGTGGTAAACATATTTCTTCTGTTATGTGTGATCAGTCCACGGGTCATCATTACTTCTGGGATATTATCTGCTCCCCTACAGGAAGTGCAAGAGGATTCACCCAGCAGAGTTGCTATATAGCTCCTCCCCTCTACGTCACCCCCAGTCATTCTCTTGCACCCAAAGACTAGATAGGAGGTGTGAGAGGACTATGGTGATTATACTTAGTTTTTATAACTTCAATCAAAAGTTTGTTATTTTACAATAGCACCGGAGCGTGTTATTACTTCTCTGGCAGAGTTTGAAGAAGAATCTACCAGAGTTTTTCTTATGATTTTAACCGGAGTAGTTAAGATCATATTGCTGTTTCTCGGCCATCTGAGGGAGGTAAAAGCTTCAGATCAGGGGACAGCGGGCAGTTGAATCTGCATTGAGGTATGTAGCAGTTTTTATTTTCTGAATGGAATTGATGAGAAAATCCTGCCATACCGTTATAATGACATGTATGTATACTCTACACTTCAGTATTCTGGGGATGGTATTTCACCGGAATTACTCTGTAAAAGTACATTAAACCTTTTTATAGGTATTTAATTCATGTTAAACGTTTTTGCTGGAATGTAGAATCGTTTGCATTTCTGAGGTACTGAGTGAATAAATATTTGGGCATTATTTTTCCACTTGGCAGTTTGCTTGTTTTGATTATGACAGTTTCGTTTCTCTCTCACTGCTGTGTGTGAGGGGGAGGGGCCGTTTTTGGCGCTCTTTGCTACGCATCAAAAATTTCCAGTCAGTTACTCTTGTATTTTCTGCATGATCCGGTTCAGCTCTAACAGAACTCAGGGGTCTTCAAACTTCTTTGAAGGGAGGTAGATTCTCTCAGCAGAGCTGTGAGACTTATGTAGTGACTGTGTTTTAAAACGTTGCTGTGATTTTTATGTTTAAAATTTAATTAGTGTTACTTTACTAATGGGAACAAACCTTTGCTAACAAGTTGTGTTGTTTTTTAAAGAGTGATGCTATAACTGTTTTTCAGTTCATTATTTCAACTGTCATTTAATCGTTTAGTGCTTCTTTGAGGCACAGTACGTTTTTGTTAAATAAGATTGTAACCAAGTTGCATGTTTATTGCTAGTGTGTTAAACATGTCTGATTCAGAGGAAGATACCTGTGTCATTTGTTCCAATGCCAAGGTGGAGCCCAATAGAAATTTATGTACTAACTGTATTGATGCTACTTTAAATAAAAGCCAATCTGTACAAATTGAACAAATTTCACCAAACAGCGAGGGGAGAGTTATGCCGTCTAACTCGCCTCACGTGTCAGTACCTGCGTCTCCCGCCCGGGAGGTGCGTGATATTATGGCGCCTAGTACATCTGGGCAGCCATTACAGATAACATTACAAGATATGGCTACTGTTATGACTGAAGTTTTGGCTAAGTTACCAGAACTAAGAGGCAAGCGTGATCACTCTGGGGTGAGAACAGAGTGCGCTGATAATTCTAGGGCCATGTCTGATACTGCGTCACAGCTTGCAGAGCATGAGGACGGAGAGCTTCATTCTGTAGGTGACGGTTCTGATCCAAGCAGATTGGATTCAGATATTTCAAATTTTAAATTTAAATTGGAAAACCTCCGTGTATTACTAGGGGAGGTCTTAGCGGCTCTTAACGATTGTAACACTGTTGCAATACCAGAGAAAATGTGTAGGTTGGATAAATACTTTGCGGTACCGGCGAGTACTGACGTTTTTCCTATACCTAAGAGATTAACTGAAATTGTTACCAAGGAGTGGGATAGACCCGGTGTGCCGTTCTCACCCCCTCCAATATTTAGAAAGATGTTTCCAATAGACGCCACCACACGGGACTTATGGCAAACGGTCCCTAAGGTGGAGGGAGCAGTTTCTACTTTAGCTAAGCGTACCACTATCCCGGTGGAGGATAGCTGTGCTTTTTCAGATCCTATGGATAAAAAATTAGAGGGTTACCTTAAGAAAATGTTTGTTCAACAAGGTTTTATATTGCAACCCCTTGCATGCATCGCGCCGATTACGGCTGCGGCAGCATTTTGGATTGAGTCTCTGGAAGAGAACCTTAGTTCCGCTACGCTGGACGACATTACGGACAGGCTTAGAGTCCTTAAACTAGCTAATTCATTCATTTCGGAGGCCGTAGTACATTTAACCAAACTTACGGCTAAGAATTCAGGATTCGCCATTCAGGCACGTAGGGCGCTGTGGTTAAAATCCTGGTCGGCTGATGTAACTTCTAAGTCCAAATTACTTAATATACCTTTCAAGGGGCAAACTTTATTTGGGCCCGGTTTGAAAGAAATTATCGCTGACATTACAGGAGGTAAGGGCCACGCTCTACCTCAAGACAAAGCCAAAGCTAAGGCTAGACAGTCTAATTTTCGTCCCTTTCGGAATTTCAAAGCAGGTGCAGCATCAACTTCCACTGCACCAAAACAGGAAGGAGCTGTTGCTCGTTACAGACAAGGCTGGAAACCTAACCAGTCCTGGAATAAGGGCAAGCAGGCCAGAAAACCTGCTGCTGCCCCTAAGACAGCATGAACCGAGGGCCCCCGATCCGGGACCGGATCTAGTGGGGGGCAGACTCTCTCTCTTCGCCCAGGCTTGGGCAAGAGATGTCCAGGATCCCTGGGCGCTAGAGATCATATCTCAGGGATACCTTCTAGACTTCAAATTATCTCCCCCAAGAGGGAGATTTCATCTGTCAAGGTTGTCAACAAACCAAATAAAGAAAGACGCGTTTCTACGCTGTGTACAAGATCTATTATTAATGGGAGTGATCCATCCGGCTCCGCTGTCGGAACAAGGACAAGGGTTTTACTCAAACCTGTTTGTGGTTCCCAAAAAAGAGGGAACTTTCAGGCCAATCTTGGATTTAAAGATCCTAAACAAATTCCTAAGAGTTCCATCGTTCAAAATGGAAACTATTCGGACAATTTTACCCATGATCCAAAAGGGTCAGTACATGACCACAGTGGATTTAAAGGATGCTTACCTTCACATACCGATTCACAAAGATCATTACCGGTATCTAAGGTTTGCCTTCTTAGACAGGCATTACCAGTTTGTAGCCCTTCCATTCGGATTGGCTACGGCTCCAAGAATCTTCACAAAGGTTCTGGGTGCCCTTCTAGCGGTTCTGAGACCGCGAGGAATTTCGGTAGCTCCGTACCTAGACGACATTCTGATACAAGCTTCAAGCTTTCAAACTGCCAAGTCTCATACAGAGTTAGTTCTGGCATTTCTAAGGTCGCATGGATGGAAAGTGAACGAAAAGAAGAGTTCTCTCTTGCCTCTCACAAGAGTTCCATTCTTGGGAACTCTTATAGATTCTGTAGAAATGAAGATTTATCTGACAGAAGACAGATTAACAAAGCTTCTAAATGCATGCCGTGTCCTTCATTCCATTCAACTCCCGTCAGTAGCTCAATGCATGGAGGTGATCGGCTTAATGGTAGCAGCAATGGACATAGTACCTTTTGCACGCCTACATCTCAGACCGCTGCAATTGTGCATGCTGAGTCAGTGGAATGGGGATTACTCAGATTTGTCCCCCACTCTGAATCTGGATCAAGAGACCAGAAACTCTCTTCTATGGTGGCTTTCTCGGCCACATCTGTCCAGGGGGATGCCGTTCAGCAGGCCGGACTGGACAATTGTAACAACAGACGCCAGCCTTCTAGGTTGGGGCGCTGTCTGGAATTCTCTGAAGGCTCAGGGACAATGGAGTCAGGAGGAAAGTCTCCTGCCAATAAACATTCTGGAATTGAGAGCAGTTCTCAATGCCCTTCTAGCTTGGCCCCAGTTAAAGACTCGGGGGTTCATCAGGTTTCAGTCGGACAACATCACGACTGTAGCTTACATCAACCATCAGGGAGGGACAAGAAGCTCCCTAGCAATGATAGAAGTATCAAAGATAATTCGCTGGGCAGAGTCTCACTCTTGCCACCTATCAGCAATCCACATCCCGGGAGTGGAGAACTGGGAGGCGGATTTCTTGAGTCGCCAGACTCTTCATCCGGGGGAGTGGGAACTTCATCCGGAGGTCTTTGCCCAAATACTTCGACGTTGGGGCAAACCAGAGATAGATCTCATGGCGTCTCGCCAGAACGCCAAACTTCCTCGCTACGGATCCAGATCCAGGGATCCGGGAGCGGTTCTGATAGATGCTTTGACAGCACCTTGGAACTTCAGGATGGCTTATGTGTTTCCACCCTTCCCGCTGCTTCCTCGATTGATTGCCAAAATCAAACAGGAGAGAGCATCAGTGATTCTAATAGCGCCTGCATGGCCGCGCAGGACTTGGTATGCAGATCTAGTGGACATGTCATCCTGTCCGCCTTGGTCTCTACCTCTAAGACAGGACCTTCTGATTCAGGGTCCATTCAAACATCAAAGTCTAACTTCTCTGAAGCTGACTGCTTGGAAATTGAACGCTTGATTTTATCAAAACGTGGTTTTTCTGAGTCGGTTATTGATACCCTGATACAGGCTAGGAAGCCTGTTACCAGAAAGATTTACCATAAAATATGGCGTAAATACCTATACTGGTGTGAATCCAAAGATTACTCCTGGAGTAAGGTTAGGATTCCTAGGATATTGTCTTTTCTACAAGAAGGTTTAGAAAAGGGTTTATCGGCTAGCTCATTAAGGGGACAGATCTCAGCTCTGTCCATCTTGTTGCACAGGCGTCTGTCAGAAAATTCAGACATCCAGGCTTTTTGTCAGGCTTTAGCTAGGATCAAGCCTGTGTTTAAAACTGTTGCTCCGCCATGGAGTTTAAACTTAGTTCTTAACGTTTTACAGGGTGTTCCGTTTGAACCCCTTCATTCCATTGATATAAAATTGTTATCTTGGAAAGTCATGGAGTTTAAACTTAGTTCTTAACGTTTTACAGGGTGTTCCGTTTGAACCCCTTCATTCCATTGATATAAAATTGTTATCTTGGAAAGTTCTATTTTTAATGGCTATTTCCTCGGCTCGAAGAGTCTCTGAGTTATCAGCCCTACATTGTGATTCTCCTTATCTGATCTTTCACTCAGACAAGGTAGTTCTGCGTACTAAACCTGGGTTCTTACCTAAGGTTGTCTCTAACAGGAATATCAATCAAGAGATTGTTGTTCCATCCTTGTGTCCAAATCCTTCTTCAAAGAAGGAACGTCTTCTACACAATCTGGATGTAGTTCGTGCCCTCAAGTTCTACTTGCAGGCAACTAAAGATTTTCGCCAAACTTCTTCCCTGTTTGTCGTTTATTCTGGACAGAGGAGAGGTCAAAAAGCTTCTGCTACCTCTCTCTCTTTTTGGCTTCGTAGCATAATACGTTTAGCCTATGAGACTGCTGGACAGCAGCCTCCTGAAAGAATTACAGCTCATTCCACTAGAGCTGTGGCTTCCACTTGGGCCTTTAAGAATGAGGCCTCTGTTGAACAGATTTGCAAGGCTGCAACTTGGTCTTCGCTTCATACTTTTTCCAAATTTTACAAATTTGACACTTTTGCTTCTTCGGAGGCTATTTTTGGGAGAAAGGTTCTTCAGGCAGTGGTTCCTTCTGTATAATGAGCCTGCCTATCCCTCCCGTCATCTGTGTACTTTTGCTTTGGTATTGGTATCCCAGAAGTAATGATGACCCGTGGACTGATCACACATAACAGAAGAAAACATAATTTATGCTTACCTGATAAATTCCTTTCTTCTGTTGTGTGATCAGTCCACGGCCCGCCCTGTTTTTTTAAGGCAGGTAAATATTTTTTAAATTATAATTCAGTCACCACTACACCCTTGGCTTCTCCTTTCTCGTTGGTCTTTGGTCGAATGACTGGAGGTGACGTAGAGGGGAGGAGCTATATAGCAACTCTGCTGGGTGAATCCTCTTGCACTTCCTGTAGGGGAGCAGATAATATCCCAGAAGTAATGATGACCCGTGGACTGATCACACAACAGAAGAAAGGAATTTATCAGGTAAGCATAAATTATGTTTTTATATGAAAATGAAAATTGTAGAAAAATAAAAGTGCACAATGATAAATAGATTCGCCCACTTAAAAGCATTATAGAGAATATGGATGTTTCGGCACTTCATAACATAAATTTTGCTGCTGTATAGCGAACCTATATTGTACCAGTTTACAAACTAACAATGACAGCAGGAATTTACAAGAAAGTAGTAAGCAATACAGACACACAATATATAATTGGGCAATAAAGCAGATCCGATAGGAAACACAAACAGTTGAGCATTTCAGTAGCTGCAAGCTGTGAAATCTCTCTGCACACATCAATGAAACAACGTCTCAAGCCGGGTGTTTCAGTCTGCCTAGGTTCGTATTAGGAGGTAATCAGTCCGGGTACAACTAACAGTCACTTTGCATTACCCTGCTCCACTGCCGACTTCCAAGACTTCCATGTTCTATTTTCACGACTAACAGTCGCAGGGGACTATCCGGATGTTGTACTGTGTCACTGCGAATTGCCCTCTTAGCTAGCCCCATCTCATCTGTAACAGCCCGGAGCTGTGGTTCCTTAAGGGCAGCGTCGCTCTTCCGTGCAGCGGGCCCCTCACATTCCAAGGCAGGCGTCTCAAAGAAATGTGCATCCAGGTCAGGAGAAACATCCCAGATCACATAACCATTCTCTATGCTAGGTCCAGCCGTGCTCTTCGCTTGTACCCCATTCAGTGCAGCAAAGTTATGGTCGTGTGCTGTAAGGATACCAAGCACCTCGCTTCTCAAAATTAGCTCAAATCTTTTAAACTGAAGATCCAGCTTGCGTTGCAGATCGTCACCCCATGCTACCACGTCCACCATTTTAGTAGCGGTGTCTAGATTCTCTAAATCTCCCATTAATAGACATAAACCATCAGAGAAATAGATGTAGAACAAGGGTGTATAGCAATAATCGTATCTATGTACGTATTGACCCAAAGGTCTGGGGGGGGGGAATACATGCGGCAGCCCCAGTCACGCCGTTCACTATCTGCAAATCAATGAAGGCCTTGCTCGCAGAAGCTGTTGTGCGTGGCTCACTTGAATAACATAGGTCAGGGTGTCAATTTTCTGCTCCTGAACTGTCAATGTAGTAAGTGGACAATCGTAGCTTCCAAGTATAGCAGTCCCAGCAAAATAAATCTTCCTAGGTGCAGCTAAAAAGCACAGTTAATGAAATATTAATAAAATATATGCAGGAGCTTCACTAAGACACGTCCTGCCGCTCCAAGCATAGGCTCCGCCCCCCGGAAACTTTTTTTAAAATTGTATGTTCTGTGTGAATCACAAAAGAATATTTGAAAAATTTAAAAAAAAAATTATACAGAGATGTTAATAGATTAGATGATTCATCGTTTTAATTTTTGGATTAACAACAGTCAAATATACAACCAGGGAGTAAACAAACTGAAAGGGACTTTGTAAAATTATATTATTTTCTGTTATTTATAATTGTTACTTAGGATATCCAAAGAACAAATCAATTGCATAATTTAACATAAATTTATGTAATGATAATTTGTGCAACAGTGGAAAAAAAAAAAGTTACCTAATTTTAGCTTAATATTGGCTTAAACCTTTAGGGGGTGGTCAGGTATTTGTTTGTTTACATCTGGTCTTTAAATAAAATAAAAAAAAAACAACCTTTTCTTTCATGATACAGTTAGAGTGTACAATTTAAAAAAAAAAGTTTCCAATTGATTCCTATTATATTTACTATGCTCTTTTGGTATCCTTTGTTGAAAAGCAAGTAGGTAGGCTCAGGAGTGTGCATGTGTCAGAAGCACTGTTTGGCAGCAGTTTTACAGGAATTCCTTTTAACATTATACCTTATAGCAGTGTTCCCCAAACCCAGTCCTCAGGACTTTTACTCAGGCCAGATATTCATTATATCTTCACTAGAGCACAGGTGAAATAATCATCTGAAGGGTGAGAGCAGGTTAGTAACCATGGTTACTGATCAGCTGATTATTTCACCTGTGCTCTAGTTAGGATATTATGAATATCTGGTCTGAGTAAGGGTCTTGAGGACTGGGTTTGGGAAACACTGCCTTACACTACTGCCATCTAGTGCTCAAACACATTCTTGTAAAATTACAGCCAGACAGTTCTTCAGACATGTGTACACAATCTACCTAGACATTCTTTTCAGCAAAGAATGTCACGAGAATGAAATGCCGTTGATAGATGAAATAAAAAGGGAACTTTTTTAGATGCAAGTGAAGAAAAATAACATTTGTATCCTCTAAATTGTGAGTTCTTAATCCCACTTTCTGTTATACAGCCTATAACAGAAAGTGTTTTCCATAAAATAGGGTTGTCTCTTACCTCTGACCTAAGCAGTGGAAGTTTTATTTTTCCCTGCAAAAAATAGCATGGGAGTGATGTCCCTCCAGTTATCTGGTCATCACAACCTAGGAGTCCTCATTCACTGTTCCCCGTTTGCCACTCACAGGTATGGAATTACAAGTGAAGCACAATCGATAGCGCAGGTTGTTTTATCTTTTGGGGCCGATTTATTAAATGTCCGACATGGCTAAATGCTGACAGCATACGCTGTCTGCCTCTAACATTGCACAAGCATTTCTAGTGAAATGCTTGTGCAATGCCGCCCTCTGCAGATTTGCGGCCAATCGGCCGCTAGCAGCAGGTGTCAATCATCCCGATCGTATCTGATCGGGGTGATTGCTGTCTGCTGCCTCAGAGGTGGCGGACGAGTTAAGGAGCAGCGGTCTTATGCTGCTTCTTAACGTAAGTTTCCAGCGATCTGGAAACTACGGGGATAGATTGCTGCATCCGCTTGTTAAATCTACCGCTTTGTGTTAACTTGTGCAAATAATAATGTGCAATCTGGTATTACAAGTAAACGGTTAAATAAAGCATCTTTAAAGAGGCCGAAATGTTTGTAGTGCGCCCTATACTTTTAATGAATATTGGACTGATATTACTAGCGGTGAGTTAAGCCTTGTGCTCGAGCACAATCCAAACTACAGCTGTAAAATTCAGCATTTCTTAAGACCTGAAGTAAACCATTACTATTAATAGTATAGCACAAAACTACATGAAGAACTCCACTACTTGAGCAATGTGGCCTTAGCCCATCCTTGGCTTAAAGGGAGGACATTAAACACTTTGAGATTGTAATATAAAATGATAAATTGTATATAATAAACCAGCTCTGCAATATACTATCATTATTTATTTTGTCCTCTTTGCCTGTAATTCCATTCTGAAATTGTGAGCTTTTCAGTTCCTGTTAGAAATGGAAGTGTAGAACACTGTTAAATCCAGCACAACCATTGGCTGCACACTCTAGTGAGCTATTTATAACTGTCTCTAATTGGCCACAGCAGAGAAGGTAACACAAGTTACAACATGGCAGCTCCCAGTGTTTTATAGACACTAAAACTTTACACTTATTTTGTCACTTTTTAAACAACTAATGAAACTTTAAAAAATACATCTACATGTTACTCATGGACTAATCTTTTCTTTGAATGCATCATTCTATCTAGCATCCATTTAGTGTTTAATGTCCCTTTAATGCGCCATCAGTTTAGAGTTCGAGCAATACCCAAAATGAATTTTACTGTGCACCCCATAGAATTCTCATAGGTTCCGAATTTAGATTACCTGCAATAGCCAACAAACAGCGCAACTTAGACTATCAAACGAGTAATAAAAAAGATTAACTTTGGAAGCAAAAATAGAAGCACTATTGATTACTCTTGAACGATGTTAAAGGGACACTGAACCCACATTTTTTATTTTGTGATTCAGATGGAACATGTAATTTTTAACAACTTTCTAATTTACTCCTATTATCAATTTTTCTTCTTTCTCTTGCTTTCTTTATTTTGAAAAAGAAGGTATCTAAGCTATTTTTTGGTTCAGAACCATGGAAAGCACTTGTTTATTGGTAGGTGAATTTACCCACCAATCAGCAAGAACAACACAGTGTGTTTACCAAAAATGGTCCGGTATCTAAACTTACATTCTTGCATTTCAAATAAAGATACCAAGAGAATGAAAATAATTAGATAATAGGAGTAAATTAGAAAGTTGCTTAAAATTGCATGCTCTATCTGAATCACAATAGAAAAAAATTTAGGTTCAGTGTCCCTTTAAAGGGACATAATACCCATATGCTAAATAAGTTGAAAGTAATGCAGTATAACTGTAAAAAACTGTCTGGAAAATATCACCTGAACATCACTATGTAAAAAAGGAAGATATTTTGCTTAAAATTTTCTTCAGCTTACAATAGCAAGTGCTTTGTGGACCGATATTCTTCAGCTTCTGTCAGCTGCATGTTTAAAAAAACAAACAAAAAACCATAGCCAATTAGCTTCAGCAATGTTAATGTCATACTTTCCTTTAGTGTGGTCTCATGAAATTTCACTGAAATCTCAAGATATTTCATGGTAAACTTCCTTAAATTGAGGAGGGAATTAACATGACTGTGCTGCAAATGCCAGATGCACACTCCCTTGCAAGTCTTGAGACTCGCATCCTGATTGGCTGCTTAAAGTCCCTTTAAAATGGGATGCGGCTACTGAGGAATTTTTGAGGTAAACTATCTTCCTTTCTTACATAGAGATGTTCAGGTGATATTTTCTGTTAGCTTTTTACAGCTATGCTGCAGCACCTTCAAGTGCTTCAACATTTGGGCATCTTTAAA
The DNA here is from genome assembly GCF_027579735.1 of Bombina bombina. Taxonomy (NCBI): domain Eukaryota; kingdom Metazoa; phylum Chordata; class Amphibia; order Anura; family Bombinatoridae; genus Bombina; species Bombina bombina. The sequence continues at coordinate 98,049,432 of NC_069507.1, forward strand.
GGGACATAAAACAGGTTGAGATCTGTGCCTATCCTAAAAGGGCTAATTAATTAAATATAGTTTACATAAAAATTTCTGGCAAGTATTTTAAAATAATTTTGAAAAATAAGCAAAATGAATTACATAGCTAAGCTGCCTGGAGAAGCCAACTCCACCCCCCCCCCCCCCCTTATCAGTGTTTAGACACAGGCACTGTAGTTTAACTAAGTTCACAGCTTCTAGGCATGCTCCAGCAGATTATCCCTATGCACTTTTGTATTCTACCAAAGCAACAATAGTACAGTCATAAAAGGAAATGTGTAGGGGGAGTTAGAGCTTTACAATTCAGAAACTAAAAAGAAAGGGTTAATGGCGAGGCACTGCAGTATAAATTTGCAGGTAAAGTAATTTAAGTACATATTATAATATTGTGTCTTTATCCCAACTTGTTTTATGTCCCTTTAACCCTCAAGAACACTAATATTTTTATTCTTCATTTAGATCCACAGTGTGTTTCACTTATTTATCAGTGTTCTATATGTGTAGACTATATATAAATATAAATATTTTAACCCTCAAATGTTACAATAAAAAAGTGATACATTTTAAATCCTGGTGAGTGCATCCGCTTATTATTGCCTCTATAAATATATATATATATATATATATATATATATATATATATAAAATTTTTGTATACATAATTATGTATCTAGAAAGAGAAAAAAAAATAACTGAGAACAAAGAATCATTTGGAATTTTTTCAGACCACGCTATGAAAAATGTTAGAGGCTATAAACAATATTACCTATAAAATAGAACAATAAAAGATCTTAAAAATTGTGATTCAAAAATTGTAAATGTAATGCATGAATAAAATATGAAAAGAGAGAACTACGAAATGTAATTCAAAATCTGTATGTGGATTCTTTATTTGGTAGATACTTTGAATGAAAATATAAATTGTAAAAGTGCATAGAGACAACAAATACTCATAAATAAATAACTGTACAGCATTCACTTTTAGAGTATGAAAAATGGTGTTTACTATATCAAATAAAATGTAAATAACTGCTTAGAAATCTTTTCTAGCAGTGTTTTTGTTGTTCATTGTATTTAAATTATATAGAGGTAAATATTTTGTTTTCATTCAAATTATTTCTAAAATGTACACACTAGTCTATAGAGATATATAGTTAACTTGTTATACCATGTTATTGATTAGTGCTTTCACCAGGTTTTGATATAGCTGTATAGTCTAGTCCACTGGTTTTCAAAGCTGTACTTAGGCCTCCCCAACAGGCCAGGTTTTTAGGATTACCTTGGATGAGAGCAGGTAAAATAACAATGTTTACTAATCAGCTGATTGTTTCACCTGTGCTGTAGTTCAGATATACTCAAAATGTGGCCTGTTAGGGAGGCCTCAGAATAGGTTTGAAAATCAGTGGTCTAGTACTATACTTGAAACATTCTTGTTGCACTTAGTGGACGAAAAACTGTATAAGAATCAATATACTGAATCTTTTCCACTGTACTACACAATATATTGATATATAAGTACCTGAGGTTAAAGGGATACTAAACCCGATTTTTTTTTTCTTTCATGATTCAGATAGAGCATGAGATTTTAAGCACCTTTCTAATTTACTCCTATTATCAATTCTTCTTTGTTCTCATGCTATTTTGATTTGAAAAAGCAGTCCTATAAGCTTTAGAACCAGACCATTTTTTGTTCAGCACATGGGTAGCACTTGCTGATTTGTGGCTAAATGTAGCAAACCAATCAGCAGTTCTACCAAGGTGCTGAACTAAAAATGGGCCGGCTCCTAACCTTTTATTACTGCTTTTTCAAATCAAGATAACATGAAAACAAAGAAAAACTGATAATAGGAGTAAATTAGAAAGTTGCTTAAAATTGCATGCTCTATCTGAATCATGAAAGAAAAAACGTGGGGTTAGTATCCCTTTAATTTACCTATGGGGTCCTCTACTGCTACTGTTGCTTCAAATGGTGTGTCATGAGCTGTCATTCTCAAGTCACTCAAAAGTGATTCAAGCAGATCCCAAGTAAAAGTAAATATTTATTAGTTTCTCAGAGAACCGCTATGACTTAATAGTGACAGTATCTCAATTATGTTCAATAGGCAGCAGTATGAATTCCTAAAAGCAGTTGTGCAACTGCTTTAGTGGTCATAAACTACTTAACTTAACGCAGAGAAACAAAAAGAAATGTCTCATACCCCTTCTGTACACATTAACCCAGCCACCAGTGTCATAAACCCCTGCCACCAATAAATCTAACTGTGAAATCCTCCACCATATAACACCAAGGGGTCGATTTATCAAAGGCTTTTGCCAGCCTTTGAGCCCCTATGGCTGCAGGTTCTCACAAGAGAACCGGCTTGCCGTATTTAACAAGCAGCGTTCATTAGACCGCTGCTTTCCTAACCTCTTCGCCACCTCCTAAGGTGGCGAAATTCAATCTTCACAGTCTAGTTCGACTGGGGAGATTGACAGCTTCTGCCCGTGTGATTGGCTGTGCGCGGGCAGGGGCGGGATTGCACGCGAGCGAAAAAAAGCGCTCGTGTGCAATGGTAATTTCCTCCAGGGAAATTCGCCCCGCCAGAGGCGGACAGGGGCTCATATATGCACCCCTGTTCGCCTCATCTTGATAAATCTAGCCCTAAAACCATTTTGTCCCAAACCCCCTCAAATGCAAATAAGCTTAACTGAGACCTCCCTTACAATAATAGTCCTTTACCACCTGTCTGTTAGATATTGTAACTAATTAGGAGTGGAGGCTTGTGCCCAACTATGCATATTTTAATACCTATCTCCCCCCCCCCCCCCCACACACACACACGGAGTGAAATTTAACCTGTTGGATCTTGTTTACACAGCTTTTTTATAGCCATTACTGCAGTACTGATATTTCTAGCATATGTGGTGGTTTCAGCTAACAAAAACATTTTTTTTAAAATTAGATAATAATGTTAAATGAGCTAACTGTAAACAGTTTAATACACTCTAACATGTAAAATGGATCATAGAACATATTCAAAGGGAGAAAATGTTTACAGTGCACTGTCCCTTTAACAAGTCTGTGAAGACTTGATGGCCAAATTATTCTCAGGAAATGTATACACTTATAGCACATTGTTTTTATATTTACCTGCATTCCTTCTTTAGATAGATCTTGTTAGACTGAGGACTATATTTATGTGCATGAAAGAAGGTATAGATTCTAGACTAGAAAGTTTAAAGGACATTGTACACTAGATTTTTCTTTGCATAAAAATATGATCCATTTATATAGCCCATCTGGGTGTGTTTGTGTAAAAATGTATGTTTGCTTATCACATTTTTCTGATTTTTAGATGTATACTAATGTATACAGACTTTAGTTTGCTTCTGTATGCAAGGGAGGGGGGATGTCTGCTCTCAGCCCATTTCAGTGGATATCCCAGCCTAACCTCATCAACAGTGCTAAATTGGAAGCTTCTAAGTAATTTTTTAAAAGGTTTCATACTGGATTTTTATATCAGTATATGTGCATAGTATTCTTTATAGTAATATCTACATATTTACCCATAGAAGTCAATGGAGCAAAAAAAATGGAAAAAGAGCACCCTACTCGCGCACAAACCCAATTGCATATTCGCAAATGCACTATGTCGATATGAAAATATGAATAGTTCACATTCCAATGTTCTTCACATAACAGAATTTATAAAATATATCTACATAAATCTGGTGTTTTTTTGTACAAATATATATTTAAACACACACACACACACACACACACATATATATATATATATATATATATATATATATATACAGTGTATATACACACACACATATATAAATAGATAATAACCTATTGCATAAATATGCTTTTACATGTTTTCATCTACTTAACTTCAAAGGACTCCAATGCGCACACACACACACACACACACATACATACATACGTATGTCTGTTAAAGCCCACCTTTTTTTTTCTTTTCTTCTAACACCTGAGACCTCATATCTCTGAGCCCTTATGACTTTTTTTGCAGTATTTTTAAAAAATAATTTCTTCTGTTAAGTGTGATCAGTCCACGGGTCATCATTACTTCTGGGATATTACTCCTCCCCAACAGGAAGTGCAAGAGGATTCACCCAGCAGAGCTGCATATAGCTCCTCCCCTCTACGTCACTCCCAGTCATTCTCTTGCACCCAACGACTAGATAGGATGTGTGAGAGGACTATGGTGATTATACTTAGTTTTATATCTTCAATCAAAAGTTTGTTATTTTAAAATAGCACCGGAGTGTGTTATTACCTCTCTGGCAGAGTTTGAAGAAGAATCTACCAGAGTTTTGCTATGATTTTAGCCGGAGTAGTTAAGATCATATTGCTGTTCTCGGCCATCTGAGGAGTGAGGTAAACTTCAGATCAGGGGACAGCGGGCAGATGAATCTGCATAGAGGTATGTAGCAGTTTTTATTTTCTGACAATGGAATTGATGAGAAAATCCTGCCATACCGATATAATGTCATGTATGTATACTTTACACTTCAGTATTCTGGGGAATGGTACTTCACTAGAATTACACTGTAAGAAATACATAAAGCTGTTTAATAACTAGAGATTATGTTTAACGTTTTTGCTGGAATGTAAAATCGTTTTCATTTGCTGAGGTACTGTGTGAATAAATGTTTGGGCACTATTTTTCCACTTGGCAGTTGCTTAATCTGTTTTCTGGCAGTTTCTGTTCTCCCTCACTGCTGTGTGTGAGGGGGAGGGGCCGTTTTTTGGCGCTTTTTCTAGCATCAAATATTTCAGTCAGCAACTCATTGTATTCCCTGCATGATCCGGTTCATCTCTACAGAGCTCAGGGGTCTTCAAAACTTATTTTGAGGGAGGTAATTTCTCTCAGCAGAGCTGTGAGAATTATAGTTTGACTGAGATAAAAAACGTTTATTCTGTAATTTGTTTCCTGCTTTCAGAATTTGTTATCTTTGCTAATGGGATTAAACCTTTGCTAAAGTTGTGTTGTTTACAAGGATTGAGGCTATAACTGTTTCAATTTATTAATTTTCAACTGTCATAGATCTTCTGTGCTTCTTAAAGGCACAGTACGTTTTAATATTATTCTAATTGAATTGTATTTCCAAGTTGCAAGTTTATTTGCTAGTGTGTTAAACATGTCTGATTCAGAGGATGATACCTGTGTCATTTGTTGCAATGCCAAAGTGGAGCCCAATAGAAATTTATGTACTAACTGTATTGATGCTACTTTAAATAAAAGTCAATCTGTACAAATTGAACAAATTTCACCAAACAACGAGGGGAGAGTTATGCCGACTAACTCGCCTCACGTGTCAGTACCTACATCTCCCGCTCAGAGGGAGGTGCGTGATATTGTAGCGCCGAGTACATCTGGGCGGCCATTACAAATCACATTACAGGATATGGCTACTGTTATGACTGAGGTTTTGGCTAAATTACCAGAACTAAGAGGTAAGCGTGATCACTCTGGGGTGAGAACAGAGTGCGCTGATAATATTAGGGCCATGTCAGACACTGCGTCACAGGTGGCAGAACATGAGGACGGAGAACTTCATTCTGTGGGTGACGGTTCTGATCCAAACAGACTGGATTCAGATATTTCAAATTTTAAATTTAAACTGGAAAACCTCCGTGTATTACTAGGGGAGGTGTTAGCGGCTCTGAATGATTGTAACACAGTTGCAATACCAGAGAAAATGTGTAGGTTGGATAAATATTTTGCGGTACCGACGAGTACTGAGGTTTTTCCTATACCTAAGAGACTTACTGAAATTGTTACTAAGGAGTGGGATAGACCCGGTGTGCCGTTCTCACCCCCTCCGATATTTAGAAAAATGTTTCCAATAGACGCCACCACAAGGGACTTATGGCAAACGGTCCCTAAGGTGGAGGGAGCAGTTTCTACCTTAGCTAAGCGTACCACTATCCCGGTGAAGGATAGCTGTGCTTTTTCAGATCCAATGGATAAAAAGTTAGAGGGTTACCTTAAGAAAATGTTTGTTCAACAAGGTTTTATATTGCAACCCCTTGCATGCATTGCGCCGATCACGGCTGCAGCGGCATTCTGGATTGAGTCTCTGGAAGAGAACATTGGTTCAGCTACTCTGGACGACATTACGGACAGGCTTAGAGTCCTTAAACTAGCTAATTCATTCATTTCGGAGGCCGTAGTACATCTTACTAAACTTACGGCAAAGAATTCAGGATTCGCCATTCAGGCACGCAGGGCGCTGTGGCTAAAATCCTGGTCAGCTGATGTTACTTCTAAGTCTAAATTGCTTAATATACCTTTCAAAGGGCAGACCTTATTCGGGCCCGGGTTGAAAGAGATTATCGCTGACATTACAGGAGGTAAAGGCCATGCCCTGCCTCAGGACAAAGCCAAAGCCAAGACTAGACAGTCTAATTTTCGTTCCTTTCGTAATTTCAAAGCAGGAGCAGCATCAACTTCCTCTGCACCAAAACAGGAAGGAGCTGTTGCTCGCTACAGACAAGGCTGGAAACCTAACCAGTCCTGGAACAAGGGCAAGCAGACTAGGAAACCTGCTGCTGCCCCTAAAACAGCATGAATTGAGGGCCCCCGATCCGGGATCGGATCTAGTGGGGGGCAGACTTTCTCTCTTCGCCCAGGCTTGGGCAAGAGATGTTCAGGATCCCTGGGCGCTAGAGATAATATCTCAGGGATACCTTCTGGACTTCAAATACTCTCCTCCAAGAGAGAGATTTCATCTGTCAAGATTGTCAACAATCCAGACAAAGAAAGAGGCGTTTCTACGCTGCGTACAAGAGCTCTTGTTAATGGGAGTAATCCATCCAGTTCCACGATCGGAACAGGGACAGGGGTTTTACTCAAATCTGTTTGTGGTTCCCAAAAAAGAGGGAACTTTCAGACCAATCCTGGACTTAAAGATCCTAAACAAATTCCTAAGAGTTCCATCGTTCAAGATGGAGACTATTCGGACAATTTTACCTATGATCCAAGAGGGTCAGTACATGACCACTGTAGATTTAAAAGATGCTTACCTTCACATACCGATTCACAAAGATCATTATCGGTACCTAAGGTTTGCCTTCCTAGACAGGCATTACCAGTTTGTGGCTCTTCCATTCGGATTGGCTACAGCTCCAAGAATCTTCACAAAGGTTCTGGGTGCTCTTCTGGCGGTACTAAGACCGCGGGGAATCTCGGTAGCTCCATACCTAGACGACATTCTGATACAAGCTTCAAGCTTTCAAACTGCCAAGTCTCATACAGAGTTAGTGCTGGCATTTCTAAGGTCACATGGATGGAAGGTGAACAAAAAGAAAAGTTCACTCGTTCCACTCACAAGAGTTCCCTTCCTGGGGACTCTTATAGATTCTGTAGAAATGAAGATTTACCTGACAGAGGACAGGCTAACAAGACTTCAAAGTGCTTGCCGCACCCTTCATTCCATTCAACACCCGTCAGTGGCTCAATGCATGGAGGTAATCGGCTTAATGGTAGCGGCAATGGACATAGTACCCTTTGCACGCTTACACCTCAGACCACTGCAACTGTGCATGCTAAGTCAGTGGAATGGGGATTACTCAGACTTATCCCCTTCTCTGAATCTGGATCAAGAGACCAGAAATTCTCTTCTATGGTGGCTTTCTCGGCCACATCTGTCCAGGGGGATGCCATTCAGCAGACCAGACTGGACAATTGTAACAACAGACGCCAGCCTTCTAGGTTGGGGCGCCGTCTGGAATTCTCTGAAGGCTCAGGGACAATGGAGTCAGGAGGAGAGTCTCCTGCCAATAAACATTCTGGAATTGAGAGCAGTTCTCAATGCCCTCCTGGCTTGGCCCCAGTTGACAACTCGGGGGTTCATCAGGTTTCAGTCGGACAACATCATGACTGTAGCTTACATCAACCATCAGGGAGGGACAAGAAGCTCCCTAGCTATGATGGAAGTATCAAAGATAATTCGCTGGGCAGAGTCTCACTCTTGCCACCTGTCAGCAATCCACATCCCGGGAGTGGAGAACTGGGAGGCGGATTTCTTAAGTCGTCAGACTTTTCATCCGGGGGAGTGGGAACTTCATCCGGAGGTCTTTGCCCAAATTCTTCGACGTTGGGGCAAACCAGAGATAGATCTCATGGCGTCTCGACAGAACGCCAAGCTTCCTCGTTACGGGTCCAGATCCAGGGATCCAGGAGCAGTCCTGATAGATGCTCTGACAGCACCTTGGGACTTCAGGATGGCTTACGTGTTTCCACCCTTCCCGTTGCTTCCTCGATTGATTGCCAGAATCAAACAAGAGAGAGCATCAGTGATTCTAATAGCACCTGCGTGGCCACGCAGGACTTGGTATGCAGACCAGGTGGACATGTCATCCTGTCCACCTTGGTCTCTACCTCTGAAACAGGACCTTCTGATACAGGGTCCCTTCAAACATCAAAATCTAACTTCTCTGAAGCTGACTGCTTGGAAATTGAACGCTTGATTTTATCAAGACGTGGATTTTCTGAGTCAGTTATTGATACCTTAATACAGGCTAGGAAACCTGTTACCAGAAAGATTTACCATAAGATATGGCGTAAATACCTATATTGGTGTGAATCCAAAGGTTACTCTTGGAGTAAGGTTAGGATTCCTAGGATATTGTCTTTTCTACAAGAAGGTTTAGAAAAGGGTTTATCTGCTAGTTCATTAAAGGGACAGATCTCAGCTCTGTCCATTCTGTTACACAAACGTCTGTCAGAAGTTCCTGACGTCCAGGCTTTTTGTCAGGCTTTGGCCAGAATTAAGCCTGTGTTTAAAACTGTTGCTCCACCATGGAGTTTAAACCTTGTTCTTAATGTTTTACAGGGCGTTCCGTTTGAACCCCTTCATTCCATTGATATAAAGTTGTTATCTTGGAAAGTTCTATTTTTAATGGCTATTTCCTCGGCTCGAAGAGTCTCTGAATTATCAGCCTTACATTGTGATTCTCCTTATTTGATTTTTCATTCGGATAAGGTAGTCCTGCGTACTAAACCTGGGTTCTTACCTAAGGTAGTTACTAACAGGAATATCAATCAAGAGATTGTTGTTCCTTCTTTATGCCCAAATCCTTCTTCAAAGAAGGAACGTCTACTGCACAACCTGGATGTAGTCCGTGCTCTAAAATTTTACTTACAGGCAACTAAGGAATTTCGACAAACGTCTTCTCTGTTTGTCATTTACTCTGGGCAGAGGAGAGGTCAAAAAGCTTCCGCTACCTCTCTTTCTTTTTGGCTTCGTAGCATAATTCGTTTAGCTTATTAGACTGCTGGACAGCAGCCTCCTGAAAGAATTACAGCTCATTCTACTAGAGCTGTGGCTTCCACTTGGGCCTTCAAGAATGAGGCCTCTGCTGAACAGATTTGCAAGGCTGCAACTTGGTCTTCGCTTCATACTTTTTCCAAATTTTACAAATTTGACACTTTTGCTTCATCGGAGGCTATTTTTGGGAGAAAGGTTCTTCAGGCAGTGGTTCCTTCTGTATAAAGAGCCTGCCTATCTCTCCCGTCATCCGTGTACTTTTGCTTTGGTATTGGTATCCCAGAAGTAATGATGACCCGTGGACTGATCACACTTAACAGAAGAAAACATAATTTATGCTTACCTGATAAATTCCTTTCTTCTGTAGTGTGATCAGTCCACGGCCCGCCCTGTTTTTAAGGCAGGTAAATATTTTTTAATTTATACTCCAGTCACCACTTCACCCTTGGCTTTTCCTTTCTCGTTGGTCCTTGGTCGAATGACTGGGAGTGACGTAGAGGGGAGGAGCTATATGCAGCTCTGCTGGGTGAATCCTCTTGCACTTCCTGTTGGGGAGGAGTAATATCCCAGAAGTAATGATGACCCGTGGACTGATCACACTACAGAAGAAAGGAATTTATCAGGTAAGCATAAATTATGTTTTTTATTAGATAGTGTAACTGTACTTTTGAGCTCTACCTGTTATCTGGCCCTGTATATTCAAATATTGTAGAATTAGATCAGGTTCAATAAAGGTGAACATAATTAATCAATGGAATGCATGGTATAAGCGATACTCAGCTCTTTTCGGAGCCGGATTGATTCATGTGCAAGATCTGTGCAAATCTAGATCTAGATAGTGATCTTGCACAAGAAAAGAGCCAAATAGTGCATACTTCTGCATTCGGATCCTAATGAAAGAATCAGGAATGAAAAACTTATTCTAAAATACAAACTTTTTATTAATATATATATATTTCTTTTGCATGATGTACCGAGTCCACGGATTCATCCTAACTTGTGGGATATTGTCCTTCCTGACAGGAACTAGCAAAGAGAGCACTACCGCAGAGCTGTCTATATAGCTCCCCCCTTAACTCCACCCCCCCAGTCATTCTTTGCCGGCTCTAAGCAGGAAGGGTAAAGTGAAAGAGGTGTTAAGCTGTTAGTTTTATTTTATACCACAATCAAGAGTTTGTTATTTTTAAATGGTACCGGTGTTGTACTATTTACTCTCAGGCAGGACATAGATGAAGATTTCTGCCTGGAGGATTATGATCTTAGCATTTGTAACTAAGGTCCACTGCTGTTCCTACAGAAGCTGAAGAGTACAGGAAAACTTCAGTGTGAGGAACGGTTTCTTGCTATGCAGCAATGAGGTATGTTCAGTAATTTTTTCTGCAGAGATTTTCACGCCTAAGGTGGAGGGAGCTATTTCTACTCTGGCTAAGCGTACAACTATACCTATTGAAGACAGTTGTGCTTTCATTGATCCTATTGATAAAAAATTAGAGGGTCTCCTAAAAATTCTTGTTCATCAAGGTTTTCTTCTTCAACCTATAGCGTGCATTGTTCTTGTAACCACTGCTGCTGCCTTTTGGTTTGAGACTCTAGAAGAGGCTCTGCAGATGGAGACCCCACTAGATGATATTCTGGACAGAATTAAGGCTCTTAAGTTAGCTAATTCTTTTATTACAGGCGCCGCTTTTCATCTTGCTAAGTTAGCGGCAAATAATTCAGGTTTTGCCATTTTAGCGCGTAGAGCGTTATGGCTTAAGTCCTGGTCAGCTGATGTGTCATCTAAATCTAAGATTTTGTCCATCCCTTTCAAAGGTAAGACCCTATTTGGGCCTGCACTGAAAGAGATCATTTCAGACATTACTGGAGGGAAAGGTCATGCCCTCCCTCAAGATAAGTCAAATAAGACAAGGACCAAACAAAATAATTTTCGTTCCTTTCGAAACTTCAAGAGTGGTCCCACTTCCTCTTCCTCTGCTGCAAAGCAAGAGGGGAACTTTGCTCAATCCAAGCCAACCTGAAGACCTAATCAGGCTTGGAACAAGGGTAAACAGGCCAAAAAGCCTGCTGCTACCACTAAGTCAGCATGAAGGGGTAGCCCCCGATCCGGGACCGGATCTAGTTGGGGGCAGACTCTCTCTCTTTGTTCAAACTTGGGCACGAGACGTTCAGGATTCCTGGGCAGTAGAAATTGTAACCCAGGGATACCTTCTAGATTTCAAGGATTCCCCTCCAAGGGGGAGGTTCCATCTTTCTCAATTGTCTGTAAACCGAACAAAAAGAGAGGCGTTCTTACGCTGTGTAGAAGACCTTTTTACCATGGGAGTGATCTGCCCAGTTCCAAAAGTAGAGCAGAGGCAGGGGTTCTACTCCAATCTGTTTGTGGTTCCCAAAAAAGAGGGAGCTTTAAGACCAATTCTAGATCTCAAGATCCTAAACCAATTCCTAAGAGTCCCATCTTTCAAGATGGAGACCATTCGGACTATCTTACCATTGATCCAGGAGGGTCAATATATTACCACCGTGGACTTAAAGGATGCGTATCTGCACATTCCTATCCACAAAGATTATCACCAGTTCCTCTGGTTTGCCTTTCTGGACAAGCATTATCAGTTTGTTGCTCTTCCTTTCGGGTTGGCCACGACGCCACAAATCTTCACAAAGGTGCTAGGGTCCCTTCTGGCGGTTTTAAGACCGCGGGGCATAGCAGTGGCGCCTTATCTTGACTACATTCTAATTCAAGCGTCGACTTTCCAACTTGCCAAGTCTCACACTGACTTAGTGTTGGCCTTTCTAAGATCTCACGGGTGGAAGGTGAACGTAAAAAAGAGTTCTCTTTCCCCCCTCACAAGAGTTTCATTTCTAGGGACTCTGATAGCCTCAGTGGACATGAAAATATTTCTGACGGAGGTCAGGAAATCAAAGATTTTGTCCACATGCCGAGCTCTTCATTCCATTCCTCGGCCGTCAGTGGCTCAGTGTATGGAGGTAATCGGTCTAATGGTGGCGGCAATGGACATAGTTCTGTTTGCTCGCTTGCATCTCAGACCACTGTAACTCTGCATGCTCAATCAGTGGAATGGGGATTATGTGGATTTATCTCCTCAGATAAATCTGGATCAAGAGACCAGAGACTCTCTTCTTTGGTGGTTGTCACAGGATCATCTGTCCCAGGGAATGTGTTTCCGCAGGCCAGATTGGGTTATAGTGACGACAGACACCAGCCTTCTGGGCTGGGGTGCAGTCTGGAATTCCCTGAAAGCACAGGGTTTGTGGACTCGGAAGGAGGCTCTCCTACCGATAAATATTCTGGAATTAAGAGCGATATTAAATGCTTTCCAGGTATGGCCTCAACTGGCTTCAGCCAGATTCATCAGTCTTCGCTCCATACTTTTTCAAAATTTTACAAATTTGATACTTTTGCTTCTTATGAGGCTATTTTTGGGAGAGAGGTTTTGCAAGCAGTGGTGCCTTCCGTTTAGGTTCCTGTCTTGTCCCTCCCTTCATCCGTGTCCTAAAGCTTTGGTATTGGTATCCCACAAGTAAGGATGAATCCGTGGACTCGGTACATCATGCAAAAGAAAACAACATTTATGCTTACCTGATAAATTTCTTTCTTTTGCGATGTACCGAGTCCACGGCCCACCCTGTCTATTCAAGACAGATGGTATGTTTTTATTAAAAACTTCAGTCACCTCTGCACCTTATAGTTCCTCCTTTTTCTTCCTTGGCCTTCGGTCGAATGATTGGGGGGTTTAGTTAAGGGGGGAGCTATATAGACAGCTCTGCTGTGGTGCTCTCTTTGCCACTTCCTTTTAGGAAGGATAATATCCCACTAGTAAGGATGAATCCGTGGACTCGGTACATTGTAAAAGAAAGAAATTTATCAGGTAAGCATCATTTTTTTTTAAATAAAATAAAATCCCATTTTAAAGATGCAAATATTCCTATATATTTATACTAAGCGTAACATAATTTAACTATTAAAATGGGTTGTTCACAATTTGCTGATATAAAAGGCTAAAATTTATACAATCAAATCTTGTTCAAACAAATAGAAAAGCACAAAGATATCATTTATGGAAATCTTTAATTGTAAAATTCATAAAAAAATTCATAAAAAAATACAATAAACAATAGATAGAGAATGACTCCTTATTCTAGTTCATAACAATTAGATACCTCTAAAATAGTAAATAACAATTAATCTAAAAAGTAGTTCTATTTAAAAAAAAAAACGGATCAGTTTCAACTTTATAATAATCCTCTTAATAACAATTTGTTACATTAATTAGTATTTGATCTCTGTACATATTGCAATTGTACTAACTTAGTAAAAAATTGATACACTCTTGAATGATATGAAGAGATAAATGCTTTTCAGCGTTTTTTTCAACTGCTACGAGTAGTAGCTTACCAAGTCAATGTTTATGAAATCGTGTCCGTGACCTATTACTATGTCTCGATCTAATCATCCAAAAAAAGTTAGATAGATTTGTTAGACAATGTCTTTCGTTTGGAGACAGATGTTGTGTTAAGTAAGCGATTACCGGTAAAAGCTGTTTGTTCTCATTCAGAACTTCTCTGCTGTGTAGCTGGTGTATTGTTTGGTACATCCTTGAGCCCGGATAGACACACCCTCCTCTCTCCTTGGTTTGGTGTATGTTGCGGTTCCCTGCTTAGTAAATTAATCAGACTCTCCCCCCGCAACCTCTATCCTGGGAAGTGTTCCGGTACAGCTCCTGTACCTATTTTGTGTCACACAGCGTTTTTTTTTCTTTCTCTTTGATAATATTGACTTCTTCCTTTTCCAGAGTGTTAAAATAGCAGTGCTACGCATTTCGGCTGTCACTACAGCCTTTTTCATGCAGGTACACAGCAGAGGAGTTCTGAATGAGAACAAACAGCTTTTACCGGTAATCGCTTACTTAACACAACATCTGTCTCTAACTGAAAGACATTGTCTAACAAATCTATCTAACTTGTTTTTGGACGACTAGATCGAGACATAGTAATAAGTCCTGGGCACAATTTCATAAGCATTGACTTGGTAAGCTACTACAAGTAGCAGTTGAAAAAAACGCTGTTAAACATTTATCTCTTGGTATCATTTAAAGGGACAGTCAACACCAGAATTCTTGTTGTTTTAAAAGATAGATAATCCCTTAATTACCCATTCCCCAGTTTTGCATAACCAACACAGTTATATAAATACACATTTTACCTCTGTGATTACCTTGTATCTGAGGCTCTGCAGACTGCCCCCTTATTTCAGTTCTTTTGACAGACTTGCATTTTAGCCAATCAGTGCTCACTCCTCTGTAAATTCACGTGCATGAGCTCAATGTTGTCTATATGAAACACATGAACTAATGCCCTCTAGTGGTGAAAAACTGTCAAATGCGGAGGCGGCCTTCAAGGTCTAAGAAATTAGCATATGAACCTATATAGATTTAGCTTTCAACTAAGAATACCAAGAGAAAAAAGCAAAATTGGTGATAAATGTAAATCGCAAACTTGTTTAAACATGCCCTATTTGAATCATGAAATATTTTTTTGGACTTGACTGTCCCTTTAAGAGTGTATCAATCTTTTACCAAGTTAATACAATTGCAATATGTATTGCAATCAAATACTAATAATTGTAACAAATTGTTATTAAGAGGATTATTATAAAGTTGAAACGGATCTGTTTTTTAAAATAGAACTTCTTTTTAGATTAACTGTTATTTACTATTTTAGAGGTATCTAATTGCTATGAACTAGAATAAGGAGTCATTTTCTATTCATTGTTTATTGTATTTTTTATGAACTTTGTTGTTCCATATTGCTTTAAATACACAGTTTTGAGGTGTTTACTGTTTTTTTTAGATGTTTAGTGCTTGCTTATTATTATCTCTATATACTGTGTAATCTTAAATTTCCCTTGTATAGCAATGACATGCCACAGTATTGTAAAGCCCAAGTTAAAATCCTGTTACACAATGAATGAAACATCACAATCAGAGACGTAACTAGACCTCATTGGGCCTCAGGGAAAAGGCAGAGACAAGGCCCCTGAGATGAGATTTCAAATTCAGCAAAATGGGGACTTGCTTTTTGTGGACTAAGTTTGCTGTCAAAACAAGGTCAAGTTTTTTAATTTGAACCGTTTTATTGTTAAAGAGAAAGATGACCAGTTTGTCTGTGTTGGCCTTGGACCCTAACAAATCTGTTCAACACTGGGGGTCCAATTTATCCAATATTCACCAGATCAGATGTGAAAAACCATGATGACATTGCACTCTGAAAAGGGTCTCTTCCTGCATGGTGGGAGAAGTGTCCATATAGAACGTAATGGAACTCACTCAAAAGGGAAAGTTTGCTGGAGTGAGCAAAGTTAGCAGAGAGTAGGGTGGGAGCAGTTTTAAAAATTAAATTCTGCGTATAGCATTTTACAATCGACCTCTATTTTAATATGCGTGCATTTTTTCTGTTATGTTATCTTTTCTCCAACATAGGTGTGTCCGGTCCACGGCGTCATCCTTACTTGTGGGATATTCTCTTCCCCAACAGGAAATGGCAAAGAGCCCAGCAAAGCTGGTCACATGATCCCTCCTAGGCTCCGCCTTCCCCAGTCATTCTCTTTGCCGTTGCACAGGCAACATCTCCACGGAGATGGCTCAGAGTTTTTTGGTGTTTAAATGTAGTTTTTATTCTTCAATCAAGAGTTTGTTATTTTAAAATAGTGCTGGTATGTACTATTTACTCTGAAACAGAAAAGAGATGAAGATTTCTGTTTGTAAGAGGAAAATGATTTTAGCAACCGTTACTAAAATCGATGGCTGTTTCCACACAGGACTGTTGAGAGGAATTAACTTCAGTTGGGGGAAACAGTGAGCAGACTTTGGCTGCTTGAGGTATGACACATTTCTAACAAGACTTGGTAATGCTGTAAGCTGTCATTTTCCCTATGGGATCCGGTAAGCCATTTTCTTAATTTTCAATATAAGAATACAAGGGCTTCACAAGGGCTTTAAAGACTGGTAGACATTTTTCTGGGCCAAAACGATTACTATATAAGCATGTTTAATGGTTTATAACTTAGGAGAGTTATTTTAATCTTGGCAAATTGTTAAAAAAACGGACAGGCACTGTATTGGACACCTTTTTCACTGGGGGCCTTTTCTAGTCATAGGCAGAGCCTCATTTTCGCGCCACTAATGCGCAGTTGTTTTTGAGAAGCAAGGCATGCAGATGCATGTGTGAGGTGCTCAGATCCACTGAAAAAGCTTATTGAAGGCGTCATTTGGTATCGTATTCCCCTCTGGGCTTGGTTGGGTCTTAGCAAAGCAGATACCAGGGACTGTATAGGGGTTAAATGTAAAAACGGCTCCGGTTCCGTTATTTTAAGAGTTAAAGCTTTCAAATTTGGTGTGCAATACTTTTACGGCTTTATGACACTGTGGTGAAATTTTGGTGAATTTTGAACATTTCCTTCATACTTTTGCGTATATTCAGTAAAAAAGTGTGTTCAGTTTAAAATTTAAAGAGACAGTAACGGTTTTATTTTAAAACGTTTTTTGTGCTTTGTTACCAAGTTTATGCCTATTAACATGTCTGAACTATCAGATAGACGATGTTCTGTATGTTCGGAAGCCAAGGTTCCTATCCATTTAAATATATGTGATAAATGTGACAAACAAAGTAGGGACAATGATACCACTGATAATAATGTTGCCCAAAACGATTCCTTAAGTGAGGGGAGTAAGCATGGTACTGCATCATCCCCTTCTATGTCTACACCAGTCTTGCCCACTCAGGAGGCCCCTAGTACATCTAGTGCGCCAATCCTCCTTACTATGCAACAATTAACGGCTGTAATGGATAATTCTATTAAAAACATTTTAGCCAAAATGCCCACTTATCAGCGAAAGCGCGACTGCTCTGTTTTAGATACTGAAGAGCATGAGGACGCTGATGATAATGGTTCTGACATGCCCTTACACCAGTCTGAAGGGGCTAGGGAGGTTTTGTCTGAGGGAGAAATTTCAGATTCAGGAAAAATTTCTCAACAAGCTGAACCTGATGTTATTACATTTAAATTTAAATTGGAACATCTCCGCGCTCTGCTTAAGGAGGTGTTATCTACTCTGGATGATTGTGACAATTTGGTCATTCCAGAGAAATTATGTAAAATGGACAGGTTCCTAGAGGTCCCGGTGCCCCCCGAAGCTTTTCCTATACCCAAGCGGGTGGCGGACATTGTAAATAAAGAATGGGAAAGGCCCGGCATACCTTTTGTCCCTCCCCCTATATTTAAGAAATTATTTCCTATGGTCGACCCCAGGAAGGACTTATGGCAGACAGTCCCCAAGGTCGAGGGGGCGGTTTCTACTCTAAACAAACGCACCACTATCCCTATAGAAGATAGTTGTGCTTTTAAAGATCCTATGGACAAAAAATTAGAGGGTTTGCTTAAAAAGATGTTTGTTCAGCAAGGTTACCTTCTACAACCAATTTCATGCATTGTTCCTGTCACTACAGCAGCGTGTTTCTGGTTCGAGCAACTAGAAAAGTCGCTCAATCAAGCATCCTCTTATGAGGAGGTTATGGGCAGAGTTCAAGCACTTAAGTTGGCTAACTCTTTTACCTTAGACGCCACTTTGCAATTAGCTAGATTAGCGGCGAAAAATTCAGGGTTTGCTATTGTGGCGCGCAGAGCGCTTTGGCTAAAGTCTTTGTCAGCGGATGCGTCCTCCAAGAACAAATTACTTAACATACCTTTCAAGGGGAAAACGCTGTTTGGCCCTGACTTGAAAGAGATTATTTCAGATATCACTGGGGGTAAGGGCCACGCCCTTCCTCAGGATAGGTCTTTTAAGGCTAAAAATAAACCAAATTTTCGTCCCTTTCGCAGAAACGGACCAGCCTCAAGTTCTACATCCTCTAAGCAAGAGGGTAATACTTCTCAAACCAAGCCAGCCTGGAGGCCAATGCAAGGCTGGAACAAAGGTAAGCAGGCCAAGAAACCTGCCACTGCTACCAAGACAGCATGAGATGTTGGCCCCCGATCCGGGACCGGATCTGGTGGGGGGCAGACTTTCTCTCTTCGCTCAGGCTTGGGCAAGAGATGTTCTGGATCCTTGGGCGCTAGAAATAGTCTCCCAAGGTTATCTTCTGGAATTCAAGGAGCTACCCCCAAGGGGAAGGTTCCACAGGTCTCAATTGTCTTCAGACCACATAAAAAGACAGGCATTCTTACATTGTGTAGAAGACCTGTTAAAAATGGGAGTGATTCATCCTGTTCCATTAGGAGAACAAGGGATGGGATTCTACTCCAATCTGTTCATAGTTCCCAAAAAAGAGGGAACATTCAGACCAATCTTAGATCTCAAGATCCTAAACAAATTTCTCAAGGTTCCATCGTTCAAAATGGAAACCATTCGGACAATTCTTCCTACCATCCAGGAAGGTCAATTCATGACCACGGTGGATTTAAAGGATGCGTATCTACATATTCCTATCCACAAGGAACATCATCGGTTCCTAAGGTTCGCCTTTCTGGACAAGCATTACCAGTTTGTGGCACTTCCATTCGGATTAGCCACTGCTCCAAGAATTTTCACAAAGGTACTAGGGTCCCTTCTAGCGGTGCTAAGACCAAGGGGCATTGCAGTAGTACCTTACTTGGACGACATACTGATTCAAGCGTCGTCTCTACCACAAGCAGAGGCTCATACGGACATTGTCCTGGCTTTTCTCAGATCTCACGGGTGGAAGGTGAACGTAGAAAAAAGTTCTCTATCTCCGTCAACAAGAGTTCCCTTCTTGGGAACAATAATAGACTCCTTAGAAATGAGGATTTTTCTGACAGAGGCCAGAAAATCAAAACTTCTAAGCTCTTGTCAAGTACTTCATTCTGTTCTTCTTCCTTCCATAGCGCAGTGCATGGAAGTAATAGGTTTGATGGTCGCGGCAATGGACATAGTTCCTTTTGCGCGAATTCATCTAAGACCGTTACAACTGTGCATGCTCAGTCAGTGGAATGGGGATTATACAGACTTGTCTCCGACGATACAAGTAGATCAGAGGACCAGAGATTCACTCCGTTGGTGGCTGACCCTGGACAACCTGTCACAAGGGATGAGCTTCCGCAGACCAGAGTGGGTCATTGTCACGACCAACGCCAGTCTGGTGGGCTGGGGCGCGGTCTGGGAACCCCTGAAAGCTCAGGGTCTTTGGTCTCGGGAAGAATCTCTTCTCCCGATAAATATTCTGGAACTGAGAGCGATATTCAATGCTCTCAAGGCTTGGCCTCAGCTAGCAAAGTCCAAATTCATACGGTTTCAATCAGACAACATGACGACTGTTGCGTATATCAACCATCAGGGGGGAACAAGGAGTTCCCTGGCGATGGAAGAAGTGACCAAAATAATTCAATGGGCGGAGACTCACTCCTGCCACTTGTCTGCAATCCACATCCCAGGAGTGGAAAATTGGGAAGCGGATTTTCTGAGTCGTCAGACATTTCATCCGGGGGAGTGGGAACTCCATCCGGAAATCTTTGCCCAAATAATTCAATTGTGGGGCATTCCAGACATGGATCTGATGGCGTCTCGTCAGAACTTCAAGGTTCCTTGCTACGGGTCCAGATCCAGGGATCCCAAGGCGACTCTAGTGGATGCACTAGTAGCACCTTGGAGCTTCAACCTAGCTTATGTGTTCCCACCGTTTCCTCTCATTCCCAGGCTGGTAGCCAGGATCAAACAGGAGAGGGTATCGGTGATCTTGATAGCTCCTGCGTGGCCACGCAGGACTTGGTATGCAGATCTGGTGAATATGTCATCGGCTCCACCATGGAAGCTACCTTTGAGACAGGACCTTCTTGTTCAAGGTCCGTTCGAACATCCGAATCTGGCCTCACTCCAACTGACTGCTTGGAGATTGAACGCTTGATTTTATCAAAGCGAGGGTTCTCAGATTCTGTCATTGATACTCTTGTTCAGGCTAGAAAGCCTGTAACTAGAAAAATCTACCATAAAATATGGAAAAAATATATCTGTTGGTGTGAATCTAAAGGATTCCCATGGAACAAGATAAAAATTCCTAAGATTCTATCCTTTCTTCAAGAAGGTTTGGAGAAAGGATTATCTGCAAGTTCTTTGAAGGGACAGATTTCTGCTTTATCTGTTTTACGTCACAAAAATCTGGTGGCTGTGCCAGATGTTCAAGCTTTTGTTCAGGCTCTGGTTAGAATCAAGCCTGTTTACAAACCTTTGACTCCTCCTTGGAGTCTCAATTTAGTTCTTTCAGTTCTTCAGGGGGTTCCGTTTGAACCCCTACATTCCGTTGATATCAAGTTATTATCTTGGAAAGTTTTGTTTTTGGTTGCAATTTCTTCTGCTAGAAGAGTTTCAGAGTTATCTGCTCTGCAGTGTTCTCCTCCTTATCTGGTGTTCCATGCAGATAAGGTGGTTTTGCGTACTAAACCTGGTTTTCTTCCGAAAGTTGTTTCTAACAAAAATATTAACCAGGAGATAATCGTGCCTTCTTTGTGTCCGAATCCAGTTTCAAAGAAGGAACGTTTGTTGCACAATTTGGATGTAGTTCGTGCTCTAAAATTCTATTTAGAGGCTACAAAGGATTTCAGACAAACATCTTCCTTGTTTGTTGTTTATTCTGGTAAAAGGAGAGGTCAAAAAGCAACTTCTACCTCTCTCTCTTTTTGGCTTAAAAGCATCATCCGATTGGCTTATGAGACTGCCGGACGGCAGCCTCCTGAAAGAATCACAGCTTATTCCACTAGGGCTGTGGCTTCCACATGGGCCTTCAAGAATGAGGCTTCTGTTGATCAGATATGTAAGGCAGCGACTTGGTCTTCACTGCACACTTTTACCAAATTTTACAAATTTGATACTTTTGCTTCTTCTGAGGCTATTTTTGGGAGAAAGGTTTTGCAAGCCGTGGTGCCTTCCATCTAGGTGACCTGATTTGCACCCTCCCATCATCCGTGTCCTAAAGCTTTGGTATTGGTTCCCACAAGTAAGGATGACGCCGTGGACCGGACACACCTATGTTGGAGAAAACAGAATTTATGTTTACCTGATAAATTACTTTCTCCAACGGTGTGTCCGGTCCACGGCCCGCCCTGGTTTTTTAATCAGGTCTGATGATTTATTTTCTCTAGCTACAGTCACCACGGTATCATATGATTTCTCCTATGCAAATATTCCTCCTTTACGTCGGTCGAATGACTGGGGAAGGCGGAGCCTAGGAGGGATCATGTGACCAGCTTTGCTGGGCTCTTTGCCATTTCCTGTTGAGGAAGAGAATATCCCACAAGTAAGGATGACGCCGTGGACTGGACACACCGTTGGAGAAAGTAATTTATCAGGTAAACATAAATTCTGTTTTTCTATGTTACTTATTTGATATTTAACAAAGCATACCAGAAAGAATAACTACACAATAATCTAATAAGGAAGAAAAAAGAATATTGACAGTATTACGGTCCAGTACTAACTTATATAAACTACTTACAATCCCTACATCTTTATAGCTTTTACCATGTTTAAAACACCGTGGGGCAGTAACTATTTTGCACGAATATCTGGTTTGCACTCGTTGGAAGCAGCCCACGTATTACAATTTTTTTTTTTTTTTTTTTTAAGTTTTAGAAGGTATTCATTACATAATTGCTTACCTAGTCCAACATATTTATAATCAAATGTTAAAACAATATTTCCTTAGACTGTATTTATCATAATATTCAAGTCATTTCTATAATATAATAATATAATAAAATGTCTAATTTTTACAAAATTCTATTCATATATAAGAAAAAATGTAGTCATCATCTTTACCAATCACCTCAGAATTTTTTTTTAAAATGAAGAACAAAAATAATTAACATTTAGTTTAGTGCAGCCAAAATTTCATATTTATCCAGATAGCTTATATGCTATCATTTATTGAAATGCAACTTAAGAAGAAAAGCTCCCAGGGGTCACAGAGGAAATAAAGAAAAAAAAAAAGGGAAAGATTTGTATTCATAAAGCAAATAAATCTACACATGTCCACAGTTGCACATATATCTACACATATGCACATACATATTCTACCCAAATTTCTAAATCTAGTTGACTACGCCCATTCTCCTCTTACTTTGCTTTCCATTATGTATTGAGTTGATTCAAATTTCCTAATCAGAGTTTCTTGTTCAGCTTGTTCCAGCTGTAGAATCCAACATTTCCATTTTTCAAAAAATTGCTCAACATTATTTTCATGGAGCATTACGAAACCACAATTATGCAGATCTACAACAAGCCAGAGGTACTCTTCTACAGAAGATACATTGATGACCTCCTAATCATTTGAGGGGGTCATTGGAACATCTGGAGGATTGGTTCATGTATCTGCATTCTTTGGAGAACCCAGTGAAATTTAAGATGACTTACAGCACAACATCATTTGAATTATTGGATCTTTGAATCTCCAAAGTGGGGAATGAACAACTGGATACCCCACTCTACAGAAAACCTACGGACAGGAACTCGATATTACACGCAACCAGCAGTCATCCCCCAGCTCTATTGAAAGCAATTCCCAAAGCCCAGATGTGCCGAGTTATCCGAAATAATAGGGAAGTCCAAGTGAGGAGTAAACAACTCACCGATATGGAACAAAGATTTAGTCAGAGGGGGTATAACCCACGCCTGATTGATCAGAGTAGATCTTCAGCAGAATCCAGTGGTGTACTACCAAATCCCACTAAGACAGAAGTTGAGCCACGAATGACATTTACCACCACATACAGTCCAACCACAAGATCACTGGGTCAGGCACTCAGAGAGCACTGGCATATAGTGCAGAGTGATCCAACACTTCCGTTTAAACAGTGGCACAACCCAAGAGTGGGTTTCAAACATGACAGCAACTTGAAAGATTCACTGATGATTACCGATCCAAGCCACTGTTACAAACAGGATACCTGGCTATACCAGAGGAAGAAACACGGATGCTACAGATGCACGGGCTGTACCACCTGCAGCGCGATGATTCAAGGATCCTCATTTGGACATCCGCATCAACAGAAGAGGTACCAGATTAGCCACTTCATCACCTGTACCGCCACTTTTGTAGTATACCTACTGAATTGCAGCTGTGGCAGATTTTATGTGAGGAAGACCACTGATGACATGAGGACACTGCTCGCTAACCATAGGTCTGCGATCAGGAGTGCCTTAAAGAAAAGAACCAGCGATCAACCGGTGGCCAGACATTTTTTGGAACTGGGCCATGGGGTCCATGATCTTCGATTCACTCTCATTGACCATGTCCCCCCGCTTAGACGTGGTGGGGATAGGAAGAAGCTCCTCCTTCAAGTAGAGGCGAAGTGGATCTATCGGTTAAATACCTTTTCAACCTCCTGGCTTGAATACTATGTTCGACTGGAACTGTCCTTGAGAGACAACCTTTTTTGTGACTGGTGTCACATATGAGAGTCCATGGTCACATTTTGTTATACATACTGTGTATAGGGCCCACTAAGTGGGTGGAGAGTCCACAGTTCATGTACTTAGTCCTGACCAGGCCTCTAGATCCTCCATTTTATCTATCTTTAATTTTTTGTATAATTTTTTTGTATTGCTGTTGGGCTAAACTGGCCACCTTATGTACCCTGGGCGTTTGGCTCTAGTCCTATTCTTAGTATTAGTGGTAAGTGTCATCCTACCCTCTATAGCTGATAGGTAGTGCCTAGAGTGAGAGTTATATTTTGCACCCTTTTTCTGGGTATGCCATCCCTAGTTTTGACTAGACTAATCTAGATTACGTATTTGATCTATGGCATAATAGGTCCCTACTATTCCCTCCATAGTCCATTCCATGTTATAGCCAGATGCTGTCTGTTACTGTTATTGATCCATACAATGCATCTATTATAATGCTGGACTTGCGCTAAGTAGTGCTGTGTATCAGTGTATAATTTGCATTGGGGCGGCAATCTGCATGTTTACTTGGAACTAGCATGGTTGTCCCTATGACAACCTTGACGCTGGGTGGCGATTGGCTGTTGTCTACCATGTGTATGTCTGTGCACCCGGTCCACGGATTGTTACAGGTTCAGCCAGTGGCTGTCAATTTGTCTGCCGGACAGTTCCATGTATGATAGGGGTATATTTGCCTGACAGTGTAGTGGTTTATGTGTACTTGTAAAATCGCATTACTCTTGATGAAATTCGAAATGGAATTTATTTAAGTGTATTTTGATGATCGTCCCTATGGCAACCTGGATTCTTGGCGGTAATTGGCTGTTGCCTAACTCGTGACTTAGAGTGTCTTACTGTATTACTTCCTGGTTTACGGACGGAGCTGAGTTGCTCCGGTGGCTGCCAGTTTGTCAGCTGGTGATCTTAGTATACAAAGGGGTGAGTTTGGCTGACAGCACAGCGCAGTATAGCGCTATGTATATGTTTTAAGCTACAAGATATGTCCACTAGATATGGCCCAAATTTGTTGCGGTCCTTAGGTCAATCAATATAGCCATGTCTAATGAATATTTATAAAGTAACAATCTGTTTTCATGTGAGGTGATGTAAGATTCTCTGTGTATGTAATCCATATCTTTTCAGTTCTCCTCTATATCAATATGAGTCACTATCACTATGAGAAATATATACTATGTAATATAGCACCATTGTTGTTATTGTGACTTAGTGGTTACCTTGACTACTGTTTTTTTGGTGTTATTTTGTCTAATTAGGGGGTGGGTTTATTTTTGTTTGGCTATAAATGTATTTCACTTTGTATCACTTGTGTCTATGGAAGGAGATACATTATCCCCGAAACGTTACATGGTCACAGTAAAATTGTGTTGGAAAATGCAGTGAGTGCAATTTTTTTTCTTGTTGTTGTTGTTGTTTTTGTTGGTGTGTGTATATATATATATATATATATATACACACATATCTACACATATCTACACATATGCACATAAATATTCTACCCAAATTTTAAAATCTAGGTGACTACGCCCATTCTCCTCTTACTTTGATTTCCATTATGTATTGAGTTGATTCAAATTTCCTAATCAGAGTTTCTTGTTCAGCTTGTTCCAGCTGTAGAATCCAACATTTCCATTTTTCAAAAAATTGCTCAACATTATATGCAAGCTTATACCAAATATATTGTTCTATTAAAAACTGTTTCCGAATGGCATTCCTAAAAGATACAAATGATGGACTTAAATTTGTTTTCCAATGTTTTAAAATTAGATTTCTTGCAGTAATAATAACTGTATTGATGACATTTTGGTTATTTTTATGTTTTGTATCTGCAAATAGAAATATAATCTGTTCTGCTGATAATGAAATATCTATCTGGCATATTCTATTTACCCAATAATTAATCATCTTCCATCATTTCTGTATTTTGGAACACGCCCAAAAACAATGAAGAATATTAGCTTTATAGAATCTACACTTTGGACAGCAATTCTCTTCCATCTCCTTCGACCATTTAGATCTGCTCAACAGAGTTGAGTAGACCATTAATAATATTTTAGTATGTTGTTTCCTAGAGAACGCTGATAGAGAGGTTTTTTCCACTCTTTTTAAGCTCTTTAACATATTTTGATAGTTGAAATTACCATACCAAATCTGACTCCATTTTTGAACCATATTTTCGAAGAACAGAGCTTGGTTTATATTGCTAATCAATTTATATAATTTTGAGATGGAGAATTTCCCCTTAGAAAAAGCATTAATAACTTGTGCTAAAACCGTTCAATCCCAGCATCTACCGTACAATGATATAAGTTTAATACAATAATGTTTTGCCTTCACATATGGGAACCGATGTTTTGCATCTAGGGAGTATTTTTCTTTTAATTTGTCAAAGGAATATATAGAAGTTAGTTCTTGTGCCTCTTCCCATAACTTATATATTTTACCCTGACCTAAATTATGCCCTGTTTTTGCAACACCTCCTTACCTTAAATCTGGATTACTATTAATTTCTAAATATTTTCAAACTGAAAAATTAATTTTTAAAATTTTACAGATTCGGTGCCATGCAATAATCGGGTCTCTAAGGAAATCCACTTTTTTTTCCAATAGTCAGGCAAAATTTTGATCTGACTATGAGTTATGTTTGTCAAAGAAATGGGTGAACTAAGTTTCAATTCAACTGATGTTATCGTAAAGTAATTGCATCTTAATATCCTATTTCGAGTAACTAGGTTGTAGTTTACTATGTGTGGGAGGGCAAAGACCATATATTCTTTGGATATTACCAATTTGCCAACACTAATCCTAGGTTTCCTCCCCTCCCATATGTAACTTATAATAGCTGAATTCATTTTCTTACTATCTTCTCTCCTCAATAGGAGAGGTACGTTATGAAAAATATATAAAAGTTTGTGTAAAGCAATAATTTTCAGCACGCTAATCTTTCCTGTCAATGGAAGGGGAAGTGATCTCCATTTTTTTAAGCTATTCACAAAAATTATTAACCCCTACACCTACATTCAATTTGTACCATTCCTCAGGATGTTTAGAGATTTTAATTCCCAAATAGTTCATATTACCTACGTCTCTAAATAGCCCCGATACTGACTCTTTATTTTTATTTACCCATAGTATCTCTTATTTATTGGTATTGATTTCATAGCCAGAGAACGTGCTTAACTTGTTAATAATATTATTAATTTTAAGGAGATTAACTGCAGAATGTCTCATAAAAATTAATAAATCATCTGCATATAGTGCTGTTGTTTTGTCTTGATCAGCTATTGGTATGCCTTGTATCTCTTTCCTAATTAGAATTGCTAATGATTCTAATGCAATATTAAAAATCAATGGGGATAGCTGACAGCCTTGTCTAGTTCCTCTTAACAGCTTAAATTAAGAGGTTTTATTACTATTTATCTTCAGATATGCAGAAGATTCCATATATAAGAATTTAATAACTTTTTGTATTATCACAATATCCAAATCTTTCCAGAGATATCAACAAATGATCCCATGTAATGGAATCAAAAGCTTTGCGGGCGTCAAGGGAAATAGATAGGTCATGGTTTGTTTTTCCCATTTGCATTTCTGATTATACCAGGTATTAGATATAGATAGGAAAACCTTTCTAAGATTCACATTTAATGACCTACCCTTCATAAAACCAGTCTGGTCTGGTCCGATGGCGTCCCCCAGGGAAGATTGAATTCTCTTTGCTATTAATTTAGTTAATATGTTGTACTCTAAATTTAATAAATATGTTGGTCTGTATGAATCCATAGATTCAGGATCCTTTCCAGGTTTTAAATTAAGAGTAATAGCAGATTCATTAAAATCCCTGGGGGGGGGGGGGGGGGGTTGGGGTCATCTGACCAGACCAGAATTTATTATACATTGCAGTCAGAATTCCTGCAATGTCTTTTACCAAGATTTTGTAAAATTTGGCTATTTCGGTTTCTATAAATATATTTTTTCTAAATCTATTGTATTGATTTTTGGATTATTAACAGTACTCTAAAATTGATTCCTCTTTTCACAATTGATATCGGGATTAGAATATTACTTCTCGAAATAGTCTCTAAAGGCCTCTCTAATCTTCTCAGTTTTAATGATTGTTTTCTCCTGATATTTTATTTTAGAGATAAAGGAGGGACTTTTTGGTTATTAATTTGTGATAGCAGTCTGCCCGACTTACTATCAAACCTATAGTATTTAGATGCATTTCTAATCTCTTCCTTGATAGTCAATCTAGCAAAAAAAATCATCTTTGTTTCTTAGCACAGATATATTTCTTCCTATTTTGCCTACCCTTATCCCTAATGTATCTAGTATATGCATTTATTAACTGGTTTGTTATCTGTAACTTTTTTTTTTTTTTTTTGTTTTAAATTTAAACATGAAAGCTATAATTTCCCCACGTAATACCGCATTTCCTGCTTGCCACAAAATATCAACTTTTTCTAAATATTCTAGATGATATTTTTTATACATTTCCCATTTACTTTGGATACAATTAATAAATTTGGGGGTTATTGAGTAGAAATTTGGGAAAAGAGAAGACGTTC
This sequence comes from Bombina bombina, assembly GCF_027579735.1. Lineage (NCBI taxonomy): Eukaryota > Metazoa > Chordata > Amphibia > Anura > Bombinatoridae > Bombina > Bombina bombina. The sequence goes on from NC_069507.1 coordinate 98,077,792, forward strand.
CCACCTCTGCTATGGCTCAATATTTCCAATGAAATAGATATTGGAGCATGATCTGATATGGTAATTTGATCTATTCTAGCATCTTTAATCATGTTAACTAATTTTTCTGAGATAAGGAACATATCTATTCTTGACAGAACGCCAAAAGTTTTAGAGAGACATGTAAAATTTATTTTGTCTGGGTACATATTTCTCTAAATATCCTGTAGTTTCAAATCTTTTTTTTATCTGTCTTAAAATGAATGCTTCTCATTTTCTTCTATATTGAATATGTTTATCTTTATATTCTTTTGAGCCCTTTCCTCCTCTTTCATAAGTATTTACTGGAATAACTACTTGTCTTCTATCCAGTATCTTGTTTGGTGTTAAATTAAAGCCCCCCCCCCCCCAGTATAATATGTTTATCTGAAAATGGTAGCAGAGCATTTTAGGAGCATCTTGCCAAAACTTAGGATCCACCTCATTTGGACCATAAACGTTACAAAGAATTTACTGTTGTTTATCAATTTCTATATCTATTATTATGTATCTTTTATTTTTGTCCAAAATGCATTCCTTAATATTATACTGTAAAGACTTATTGAACACAATTGCAAGACCCTTTTTCCTCCTTTCACCCAACTTGTTTTAAGTTTCATAGCTTCCTGGATTTTTAAGTGAGTTTCTTGTAAAAATATGATTTGGACTCCCATATTCTTAGCATACTTTAAAATTGATTTCCTTTTAATGGGAGTTGTAAAGCCACCTACATAAAAGTATTGACCCCTATCCCACCGCTCCCGGAGCCCACCGCAACTAAATAAAGTTATTAACCCCTAAACTCCTGGCCTCCTACATCAGTACCACTTACTAAACCTATTAACCCCTAAACCTAACAACCCGCTAACTTTATAAAAAAATTACATTAAACTATATTAAACTAATAATTTATCTACCCTAACTATTAGACTAAAATTACATTAAACTATATTAAACTAATAATCTAGCCTATTAGACTAAGATTACATTAAACTATATTAAACTAATAATTAATATACCCTAACTATTAGACTAAAATGACATTAAACTATATTAAACTAATAATTAATCTACCCTAACTGTTATACTAAAATTACATTAAACTACAAATTAAATTAACTATATTATATATTTAAAAAACTAACCGTACTCAAATAATTTAAATCTACTATTAAAAATGACAGTTACAAAAAACTAACAACTAAGTTACACAAAATAACAAACACTAAGTTACAAAAAAAATAAACACTAAGTTACACAAAATAAAAAATAAATTATCAAATATTTAAACTAATTACACCTAATATAAGAGCCCTATGAAAATAAAAGCCCCCCCCCCCCCAAAATAAAAAAAACCTAGCCTACAATAAACTACCAATGGCCCTTGAAAGGGCCTTTTGCGGGGCATTGCCCCAATGAAATCGGCTCTTTTACCTGTAAATAAAAAATACAAATTCCCCGCCAACAGTAAAACCCACCACTCACACAACAAACCCCCCAAATAAAAGCCTAATCTAAAAAACCTAAGTCCCTTATTGCCCTGAAAAGGGCATTTGGATGGGCATTGACCTTAAAAGGGCATTTAGCTCTTTTTCAAAAGCCCAAACCCTAATCTAAAATTAAAATCCACCCAATAAACCTAAGCCTAACACTAACCCCCGAAGATCCACTTACAGTTTCTGAAGAGCCGACATCCATCCACAACAAAGCGGCAGAAGTCCTCATCGAAGCCGTCAGAAGTCTTCATCCAACCAGGTAGAAGTCTTCATCCAGACGGCATCTTCTATCTTCATCCAGACGACATCTTCTATCTTCATCCATCCAGCGAGGAGCGGCTCCATCTTCAAGACATCCGGCGCGGAGCATCCTCTTCGTTCGACGTCTTCTTCAACAATGAATATTCCATTAAATGACGTCATCCAAGATGGCGTCCCTTAGATTACGATTGGCTGATAGAATTCTATCAGCCAATCGGAATTAAGGTTGAAAAAATCCTATTGGCTGTTGCAATCAGCCAATAGGATTGAACTTTCATCCTATTGGCTGATCCAATCAGCCAATAGAATGCGAATTCAATCCTATTGTTTTTTGAAATTTTTAATAGTAGATTTAAATTATTTGAGTAGGGTTAGGTTTTTAAATTTATAATATATTTAATTTAATTTGTAGTTTAAGGTAATTTTAGTATAACAGTTAGGGTAGGTTAATTATTAGTTTAATATAGTTTAATGTAATCTTAGTATAACAGTTAGGGTAGATTAATTAATAGTTTAATATAGTTTAATGTAATTTTAGTATAATAGTTAGGGTAGGTTAATTATTAGTTTAATATAGTTTAATAAAGTTTAATATAGTTTAATTTAAACCTAAAGGTAAGTTTAAATGTATTATAAGATAGGGATGAGTTAATATTTAATATAAAGTTTGCGGGTTGTTAGGTTTAGGGTTTAATAGGTTCATTTAGTTTATGGCGATGTGTGGGGCTGGCGGTTTAGGGGTTAATAGTTTTAGTAAGTGGTAGTGATGTGGGAGGCCAGGGGTTAATACATTTATTTAGTTGTGGTGGGCTCCGGGAGCGGCAGGATATGGGTTAATAACATTATGTAGGTGGCGGCAGTGTCAGGGCGGCAGATTAGGGGTTAATAAGTATAATGTAGGTGGCAGCGATGTCGGGGCAGCAGAATAGGGGTTACTAACATTATGTCGGTGGCGGCGGTGTAGGGGCGGCAGATTAGGGGATAATAAGTATAATGTAGGTGGCGGCGATGTAGGGGTGGCAGATTAGGGGTTAATAAGTATTATGTAGGTGGTGGCGAAGTTGGGGCGGAAGATTAGGGGTTAATAAGTATTATGTAGGTGTTGGCGATTTCGGGGCGGCAGATTAGGGGTGTTTAGACCCGGGGCTTATGTTAGGGTGTTAGGTGTAAACATAACTTTTATTCTCCCATAGGAATCAATGGGATATCGGGCAGCAGCGAACATAAGCTTTTGCTGCTTTCAGAATCCCATTGATTCCTATGGCATCCGCCACCTCCAGGGCGGCGTATTGAAAAGCAGGTATGCTGGGCCGGAATAGTGGCTAGCGTACCTGGTAGAAATTTGATAACTAGCAAAAGTAGTCAGATGGTGCCGAATTTGCATTCGAAACATCTGTAATGACGTAAGCATTGATCTGTGTCGGACTGAGATCGGCGGATCGTATGTAACATCACAAATTTCAACTTTTGCGGTTCTGTAGGCTTTGATAAATAAGGGGAATCAGGCTCTCCACAATTACGCTGCGGAATTCCAGCATATTTGCGGTTGACGGCTTGATAAATAGGCCTCTTAGTGGTCATCTTGGGTGATTTATTTTTATTTACATATTTATCCATTCAGTATTAGTGAGAGAAAAAAAGGGTGATATAGTGTAATATAATCAATACAAAACCACTGTGGGCCAATATGTTTTTACAGATCTTAGATTGACCTGATTTCTTCTTCAACCTAATTAACAGTGCTTGAGTACAGGTTTACCATAAACCAAACCATCAATGTAACATTGAAACAGTATCAAGTATTTTATCAGCACTGCTCAGCTGCCTTGATCAAACCCATTAGCAAATTCAGATCCTACTGGGCCTAGCAAAAACATTGGATCTTGTGTATATTTTAGCCCCAAAGGCTGATAATTCCTAGCAATGGAGTTTGACTATTTTACCCTGATGCTCTCTGAGGACGGGTTACTGACTCAGACTAGGCCTTAATAACCTGTTAGGCACTAGTATAAACCTCGCTGTTAACTAACTATAGCGTAAGAAAGCATTTACGACCATTTTTTCAAGGTCTATTACATATTCTTATTAACCCAGCAGATATATTTAATTGTGAGTGTTATATAACAAAAACCTATACACAAATCCTAGCTTAGATATTTAACTATATAAGCTCATTAAATATTTGATTTCATAATATTATACAAGCATATTTAGATATTCACAATGTTAATTCACATGGGGTACACTGAGCAACTGGTTGTGTCCATGCAAAGATGTTTTACTCTCACGTGCTAGACCTTTTTGTATAAAGTCCCAGGTTGTGCTGATTCCAAGTATACAGAATACATGCTTAGATATCCCAGCAATATAAGAGATAAATGTTCAGGTATCTCAACACAGACGAGTGCCTTTTAGAAAGATTAACTTATGAAGATGTCCCATTTACCATCAATTGCTTTTATAAGCATCGTAAAAATATGCAAGTATCTCAAAAGATACGTAACTCCATGTGCAAATTATATAGGATATCACTTCACAGTAGACAAGAGAAAAAGTTATTTGACTTCAGAAAAGTAGGTACTTATTCTTTATATGACAGAGATATTAAACTCCAAAGTTACTTTTAATCATCGTTTTAAGACTGAACTTAATGTAGGGAGTCCATGTCATATCCTCCAAGATTGAATGTGGTTTTCAAAAAGATATTGCAGTTATTTATTCATACGTTGCGTGAGAAGGTTAAGTGGGGGCTGTCTAGGTCCTACTCTCGCAGGAACTCATTTTCCAGAGTGGTAAAATAATATTATAAGGGAGTTATACACCTATTTTGCCCCCGCTTATGCACGACCAGCAGATTTATTGCAGCAGTCAATAAGTATGGTAAGGTTGTACTTATCTTATTGTTGATTGGCTGAGATTCAAACTTGTGAATAAAATCTTGCTTCAGACAATGCCGCTGTAGTCCCCTTCAGTGTTGGCTTGACGGTGGGTCTCTACTTAGGCTTAACAGAGCTTGCGTGATAAACCCTTACTCTTTTTTTTTCTCTGGATATCGGTGTCCGTGTGCTGCCACCGCTCCTCCGTCGGTCCTAGCAGATGGTGCAATCCTGTGGGGGCTAACGGTTCCGTCTGGTTGTAACAGGAGCGTCCCTTCTCCTTTGCTGGCCTTCCCAGCTAGCGTGACCGCTCTCCACTTACCACTTGTTTCCCGATGTAACCCCGACTAGGTTAGCATCCCTCCACCTAGGGGTAATCTACACCGCGGCTTGTTCACGGGCCTCCAACACCAGCGAGCGCTCCTTCACACACCCGCTCTCATGGCCACACCCACTGGAAGTCCACATATTACAAGTTAATAGTAAACTAGTTCACTTTAATGCAATTTAATTTAATGCATGTTGGGTTATTGCGACCTTAGAGCTCTGGTTAACTGTTATGCTCAAATAAAGTGTCACAAAATATATCAAAAATACATTTAATAGTACAGTTACATCCATAATAACACTGTCTAATAAAAATGATTAAAAAATATTGCAATAAAAAGTTATAGTGCTCAAAGATATGAGGTCTCAGGTGTTGGGGAAAAAAAAGGCTGCAAGGAGATTCATACATACACATATTGTTTGTGTGTGTGTGTATAGATGTGTGTACAAATATATTTCTTCTATAAGGTAGGACGAGTCCACGGATTCATCCTTTACTTGTGGGATATTATCCTCCTGCTAACAGGAAGTGGCAAAGAGCACCACAGCAGAGCTGTCTATATAGCTCCTCTCTTAGCTCCACCCCACAGTCATTCTCTTTGCCTACTCTAAGTGCTAGGAAGGGTAAAGTGAAAGAGGTGATAAAATATTCGTTTTTAATTTCTTCAAGCAAGAGTTTTTTGTTTTAAATGGTACCGGTGTGTACTATTTACTCTCAGGCAGCAGATGGAAGACTTCTGCCTGGAGGATGATGATCTTAGCATTTGTAACGAAGATCCAGTACAGTTCCCACAGAGGCTGAGGGGTGCAGGAAACTTCAGTGTGAGGAACGTTTTCATGCTATATAGCAGTGAGGTATGTTCAGTCATTTTTTCTAGAGAGACTGTGTATTTCAGAAAGGCTGACAGTATCCCCATGAGGGTAAGGGTAAGCAGTAATCATAAGAGCTATAGAAAGGCATTACTAAGCTTGCATAAGGGGCTAATTACAAAAATGGTTGACACTGAGTTTTTAATGTTTGTGGGCAAACGTTTTATGAACTGGGAGTGCTGTTAACGTTTTGTGGGCAATAACGTTTTTTGGGCAACTTTATTGAGGGAACACTTGACTTATTTTTTGGGTCTCAGAATCCACATGGCTAGTTTAAAACCGCTCTGGTGCGGTTCTTTGAGGCTGTAGAGACATCAAGTGAGATGGGCGGTGCCTATTTTCTCGCCTCAGATGCGCAGTTGTTTTCACTCTGCAGGCAGCAAGCTCCAACTCCTGAGGGCCCTTGTGGATGTTTTGGGCCAAATCGAAGCTTTAACCCCATATTTACTATCCCTGAGGGCAGGTAGGCGCCACAGCAGGGCTGTAGCAAGGTGCTGGGGGTGTTTTTTTCCGGATTTAGGTCTAATTTCAATCCGGTTTGCACATTAAGGGGTTAAATGTTAAATTTCCTTGTGGGGCAAACTTAACTACACATATTTAGTCTGCTTGCTAAAATTTGAAAAATTTGGTGCATTTTAACCCCTTAATGACAACTGACATACCAGGTACGTCATGCATTAACAAGCAGTTAATGACAATGGACGTACCTGGTACGTCAGTTGTCTAACAGAGTGCTGGAAGCGATCACAAATGCTTCCAGCAGCTCTGAGGGTATTGCAGTGATGCCTCGATATGGAGGCATCCTGCAATACCATTTTACAAGCCCCCGATGCAGAGAGAGCCACTCTGTGGCCCTCTCTGCACCGGTAGCGATAGTGCCGGGTGTGAGGGTGCGCGCGCGTGCACGATACGCGCGTGTGCATGTGAGCATGCACGTGCACGTGAGCATGCACTCTGTGGCCCTCTCTGCACCGGTAGCGATAGTGCCGGGTGTGAGGGTGCGCGCGCGTGCACGATACGCGCGTGTGCATGTGAGCATGCACGTGCACGTGAGCATGCACGTGTGCGCGCGTGCACGTGCACGCGTGCACGTGCACCCATTAGCCACATTGACACCAATGAATGAGGGCAGAAAGGGGAAAAAAAGGGATTTTTTTTTAAAAAAAATATAAAAGGATCTGGGAGGGGGTGGGGGTGGGGGTATTGTGGGGGGCTGCTACACTACAGAAATAGTTTTTTTAAGTAAAAATAAAATAAAAATACTTTTTGGGGGTTTTTTGGGGCCAAACTGGGTACTGGCAGAAAGCTTCCAGTACCCAAGATGGTGGTAATTTGGTAGGGGAGAGGGTTAGAGAGCTGGAGGGGGGATCAGGGAGTTTGGGGCTAAGGCAGGGGTCCATCACAGCTAAAATACTTTATTATTTTTATTTAAAAAAAAAAAAAAACTCTTTTATTTAGTACTGGCAGACTTTCTGCCAGTACTTAAGATGGCGGGAACAATTGTGGGGTGGGGGAGGGAAGAGAGCTGTTTGGGAGGGATCAGGGGGTGGGATGTGTCAGGTGGGAGGCTGATCTCTAAAATTAACCCTGCAAGCTCCCTACAAGCTACCTAATTTAACCCCTTCACTGCTGGGCATAATTAACGTGTGGTGCGCAGCAGCATTTAGCGGCCTTCTAATTACCAAAAAGCAACGCCAAAGCCATATAAGTCTGCTATTTCTGAACAAAGGGGATCCCAGAGAAGATTTTACAAAAATTTCTGCCATAATTGCACAAGCTGTTTGTAAATAATTTCAGTGAGAAACCTAAAATTGTGAAAAATGTTAAGTTTTTTTTTTATTTGCTTGCATTTGGCGGTGAAATGGTGGCATAAAATATACCAAAATGGGCCTAGATCAATACTTGGGGTTGTCTACTACACTACACTAAAGCTAAAATTAACCCTACAAGCTCCCTACAAGCTCCCTAATTAACCCCTTCACTCCTGGGCATAAAACACGTGTAGGGCGCAGCGGCATTTAGCGGCCTTCTAATTACCAAAAAGCAACCCAAAAGCCATATAAGTCTGCTATTTCTGAAAAAAGGGGATCCCAGAGAAGCATTTACAACCATTTGTGCCATAATTGCAGAAGCTGTTTGTAAATAATTTCAGTGGGAAACCTAAAGTTTGTGACAAATTTTGTGAAAAAGTGAACTTTTTTTTTTTTTATCGCATTTGGCGGTGAAATGGTGGCATGAAATATACCAAAATGGGCCTAGATCAATACTTTGGGTTGTCTTCTAAAAAAAAATATATACATGTCAAGGGATATTCAGGTATTCCTGACAGATATCAGGGTTCCAATGTAACTAGCGCTAATTTTGAAAAAAAGTGGTTTGGAAATAGCGAAGTGCTACTTGTATTTATTGCCCCATAAATTGCAAAAAAAGCAAAGAACATGTAAACATTGGGTATTTCTAAACTCAGGACAAAATTTAGAAACTATTTAGCATGGGTGTTTCTTGGTGATTGTAGATGTGTAACATATTTTGGGGGTCAAAGTTAGAAAAAGTGTGTTTTTTTCCATTTTTTCCTCATATTTTATTATTTTTTTTTTAGTAAATTATAAGACATGATGAAAATAATGGTATCTTTAGAAAGTTAATTTAATGGCGAGAAAAACGGTATATAATATGTGTGGGTACAGTAAATGAGTAAGAGGGAAATTACAGCTAAACACAAACACTGCAGAAATGTAAAAATAGCCATTGTCATTAAGGGTAAGAAAATTGAAAAATGGTCCGGTCATTAAGGGGTTAAAGCAGTTTTGCAGAACGTGTATGCTTTTTTTCTCTTAAAGGCACAGTACCTTTTTTTAAGATTGTTATTTTTTTCACTAAAGTGTTTTCATGCTTGTTTGTAGTCATTACTAGCCTGTTCAACATGTCTGACATTGAAGAAAGTCATTGTTCAATATGTTTAGAAGCCATTGTGGAACCCCACTTAGAATGTGTCCCTCATGCAAAGAACATATTTTAGTTACTAAAAGTATGTCGCGGGATGATTCTCAGTCAGAAGGGAATCAGGTTATGCCATCTAATTCTCCCCAAGTGTCACAACCATTAACGCCCCCACAAGTGATGCCAAGTACTTCTAGTGCGTCTAATTCTTTCACCCTGCAAGATATGGCCGCAGTTATGAATACTACCCTCACAGAGGTTTTATCTAAGCTGCCTGGGTTGCAGGGGAAGCGCAGTAGGTCTGGTGTGAGAACAAATGCTGAGCCCTCTGACACTTTATTAGCCATATCCGATGTACCCTCACAATGTTCTGAGATGGGGGTGAGGGATTTGCTGTCTGAGGGAGAGATTTCTGATTCAGGAAAGATGTTCCCTCAGACAGACTCAGATATGACGGCTAATAAATTTAAACTAGAACACCTCCGCTTATTACTCAGGGAGGTTTTAGCGACTCTGGATGATTGTGACCCTATTGTAGTTCCAGAGAAATTGTGTAAAATGGACAGATTACTACAGGTTCCTGCCTACACTGATGTTTTTCCGGTCCCTAAGAGGATTTCGGACATTGTTACTAAGGAGTGGGATAGACCAGGTATTCCATTCGCTCCCCCTCCTACTTTTAAGAAAATGTTTCCCATATCAGACACCATGCGGGACTCGTGGCAGATCCTCCCTAAGGTGGAGGGAGCTATTTCTACCCTAAAGAAAATATTTGTTCATCAGGGTTTTCTTCTCCAACCTATAGCGTGCATTGTTCCTGTAACTACTGCAGCTGCTTTTTGGTTTGAGGCTCTGGAGGAGGCTCTTCAGGTTGAGACCCCATTAGATTATATTCTGGATAGAATAAGGGCTCTCAAGCTAGCTAATTCTTTCATTACAGATGCCGCTTTTCAACTGGCTAAATTAGCGGCAAAGAATTCAGGTTTTGCCATTTTAGCGCGCAGAGCGTTATGGCTTAAGTCCTGGTCTGCTGATATGTCATCAAAATCTAAGCTTTTAGCCATCCCTTTCAAGGGTAAGACCCTATTCGGGCCTGAACTGAAAGATCATTTCTGACATCACTGGAGGGAAAGGCCATGCCCTTCCTCAGGATAAGACAGGACCAAACAAAATAATTTTCGTTCCTTTCGAAACTTCAAAGGGGGTCCCTCTACCTCTTCCCCTGCTGCAAAGCAAGAGGGGAATTTTGCTCAATCCACGTCAGTCTGGAGACCTAACCAGACTTGGAACAAGGGTAAACAGGCCAAGAAGCCCGCTGCTGCCACCAAGACAGCATGAAGGGGTAGCCCCCGATCCGGGACCGGATCTAGTAGGGGGCAGACTTTCTCTCTTTGCTCAGGCTTGGGCAAGAGACGTTCAGGACTCCTGGGCTTTAGAAATCGTAACCACGGGGTATCTTCTAGATTTCAAAGATTCTCCTCCAAGGGGGAGTTTCCATCTTTCTCAATTGTCTGTAAACCAGACAAAGAGAGAGGCGTTCTTACGCTGTGTAGAAGACCTATATACCATGGGAGTGATCTGCCCAGTTCCGAAAACAGAACAGGGACAGGGGTTCTACTCCAATCTGTTTGTGGTTCCCAAAAAAGAGGGAACCTTCAGACCAATTTTAGATCTCAAGATCCTAAACAAATTCCTCAGAGTCCCATCCTTCAAGATGGAGACCATTCGGACTATTTTACCAATGATCCAGGAGGGTCAATATATGACCACCGTGGACATAAAGGATGCGTATCTACACATCCCTATCCACAAAGATCATCACCAGTTCCTCAGGTTCGCCTTTCTGGACAAGCATTACCAGTTTGTGGCTCTTCCCTTCTGGTTGGCCACAGCTCCCAGAATTTTCACAAAGGTGCTAGGGTCCCTTCTGGCGGTTCTAAGGCCGCAGGGCATAGCTGTGGCGCCTTATCTGGACAATATCTTAATTCAGGCGACGACTTACCAACTAGCCAAGTCTCACACGGACATTGTGTTGGCTTTTCTAAGATCTCAAGGGTGAAAGGGGAACGTAAAAAAGAGTTCACTTACCCCTCTCACAAGAGTTCCTTTCCTGGGAACTCTGATAGATTCGGTGGACATGAAAAATTTTCTGACGGAGGTCAGGAAATCAAAGATTTTAACCATCTGCCGAGCTCTTCATTCCATTCCTCAGCCGTCAGTGGCTCAGTGTATGGAGGTAATCGGACTAATGATAGCGGCAATGGACATAGTTCCGTTTGCTCGCTTGCATCTATGACCACTGCAACTATGCATGCTCAAACAGTGGAATGGGGATTATGCAGATTTATATCCTCAGATAAATCTGGATCAAGAGACCAGAGACTCTCTTCTTTGATGGTTGTCACAGGATCATCTGTCCCAGGGAATGTGTTTCCGCAGGCCAGCATGGGTCATAGTGACGACGGACGCCAGCCTATTGGGCTGGGGTGCAGTCTGGCATTCCCTGAAAGCACAGGGCTCTCCTCCCGTTAGCTATTCTAGATTGAGAGCAATATTCAGCGCGCTTCAGGCGTGGCCTCAGCTGGCTTCGGCCAGATTCATAAGATTCCAGTCAGACAATATCACGACTGTAACATATATCAATCATCAGGGGGAACAAAGAGTTCTCTAGCGATGATAGAGGTTACCAAAATAATTCGATGGGCAAAGACTCACTCTTGTCATCTATCAGCAATCTATATCCCAGGAGTGGAGAACTGGGAAGCAGATTTTCTAAGTCGTCAGACTTTTCATCCGGGGGAGTGTGAACTCCATCCGGAGGTGTTTGCACAATTGTTTCAGCAATGGGGCACACCAGAATTGGATCTGATGGCGTCTCATCAGAACACCAAACTTCCTTGTTACGGGTCCAGGTCAAGGGATCCTCAGGCAGTACTGATAGATGCTCTAGCAGTACCCTGGTTGTTGAACCTGGCGTATGTGTTTCCACCATTTCCACTCCTTCCTCGTTTGATTGCCAGAATCAAACAGGAGAGAGCTTCGGTGATTGTGATAGCACCTGCGTGGCCACGCAGAACTTTGTATGCAGACCTGGTGGACATGTCATCTCTTCCACCATGGACTCTGCCACTGAGAACAGGACCTTCTGATTCAAGATCCGTTCCATCATCCAAATCTAGTTTCTCTGCGGCTGACTGCTTGGAGATTGAACGCTTGATTTTTTCCAAGCAGGGTTTCTGTGAGTCGGTCATAGATACCTTGATTCAGGCTCGAAAGCCTGTCACTAGGAAAATTTATCATAAGATATGGCGTAAATATCTTTATTGGTGCGAATCCAAAGGCTACTCATGGAGTAAGATCAGGATTCCTAGGATTCTGTCCTTTCTCTAAGAAGGATTGGAGAAGGGGCTATCAGCTAGTTCCTTAAAGGGACAGATATCTGCCTTATCAATTCTGCACTGCACAAGCGTCTGGCAGATGTTCCAGACGTTCAGTCGTTCTGTCAGGCTTTAGTTAGAATCAAGCCTGTGTTTAAACCTGTTGCTCCGCCATGGAGTTTGAATTTAGTTCTTAAAGTTCTTTAAGGGGTTCCCTTTGAACCTATGCATTCCATAGATATTAAGCTTCTATCTTGGAAAGTTCTGTTATCTGCATTGAAATGCGACTCGCCTTATCTTGTTTTCCATGCTTATAAGGTGGTTTTGCGTACCAAACCTGGATTCCTTCCTAAGGTTGTTACTAATAGGAATATCAATCAGGAAATTGTTGTTCCTTCTATGTGTCCTAATCCTTCCTCTAAGAAGGAGCGTCTGTTGCACAACTTGGACGTGGTTTGTGGTTTGAAGTTTTACTTGCAGGCAACCAAAGATTTGTAAGGCTGTGACTTGGTCTTCGCTTCATACCTTTTCTAAATTTTACTAATTTGATACTTTTGCTTCTTCGTAGGCTATTTTTGGGAGAAAAATTCTTCAAGTAGTGGTGCCTTCTGTTTAACCATCTGTCTTGTCCCTCCCGTTCATCCGTGTCCTGTAGCTTTGGTATTGTATCCCACAAGTAAAGGATGAATCCGTGGACTCGTCGTACCTTATCGAAGAAAAGTAAATTTATGCTTACCTGATAAATTAATTTCTTCTATGGTAGGACGAGTCCATGGCCCGCCCTGTCATTTTAAGACAGATTATATTTTTTTGATTTTAAACTTCAGTCACCTTTGCACCTTGTAGTTTCTCCTTTTTCTTCCTGTACCTTCGGTCGAATGACTGGGGGGTGGAGCTAAGGGAGGAGCTATATAGACAGCTCTGCTGTGGTGCTCTTTGCCACTTCCTGTTAGCAGGAGGATAATATCCCACAAGTAAAGGATGAATCCATGGACTCGTCGTACCATAGAAGAAATTAATTTATCAGGTAAGCATAAATTTACTTTTTTGTATTTCTTTGGTTAACTGTATATTTACTGTAAATATTTCACATTCTAATGTTCTTCAATTTCAGGATAATGTCCTTTTCTCCAACATAGGTGTGTCCGGTCCATGGCGTCATCCTTACTTGTGGGATATTCTCTTCCCCAACAGGAAATGGCAAAGAGTCCCAGCAAAGCTGGTCACATGATCCCTCCTAGGCTCGCCTACCCCAGTCATTCTCTTTGCCGTTGCACAGGCAACATCTCCACGGAGATGGTTAAGAGTTTTTTGGTGTTTAAATGTAGTTTTTATTCTTCAATCAAGTGTTTGTTATTTTAAAATAGTGCTGGTATGTACTATTTACTCTGAAACAGAAAAAAGATGAAGATTTCTGTTTGTAAGAGGAAAATGATTTTAGCAGACGTTACTAAAATCGATTGCTGTTTCCACACAGGACTGTTGAGATGAAGTAACTTCAGTTGGGGGAAACAGTTGGCAGACTTTTCTGCTTAATGTATGACTGGCCATATTTCTAACAAGACTATGTAATGCTGGAAGGCTGTCATTTCCCCTTATGGGGACCGGTAAGCCATTTTCTTAGTTAAATAAAAGAATAAAGGGCTTCATAAGGGCTTAAAAAACTGGTAGACATTTTTCTGGGCTAAAACGATTGCTTTGCTAAGCATATTTTGCAGATTCTAACTTTTAATGGTTATTATAATCTTGGGGATTGTTTAGAAAAACGGCAGGCACTGTGTTGGACACCTTTTTCAGATGGGGGCCTTTTCTAGTTATAGACAGAGCCTCATTTTCGCGCCACTAATGCGCAGTTGTTTTTGGAGAGCAAGGCATGCAGATGCATGTGTGAGGAGCTAAGAATCACTGAAAAAGCTTATAGAAGGCATCATTTGGTATCGTATTCCCCTCTGGGCTTGGTTGGGTCTCAGCAAAGCATATAGCTGGGACTGTATAGGGGTTAAATGTAAAAACGGCTCCGGTTCCGTTAATTTAAGGGTTAAAGCTCTGAAATTTGTGCAATACTTTTAAGGCTTTAAGACACTGTGGTGAAATTTTGGTGAATTTTGAACAATTCCTTCATACTTTTTCACATATTCAGTAATAAAGTGTTTTCAGTTTGAAATTTAAAGTGACAGTAACGGTTTTATTTTAAAACGTTTTTTGTGCTTTGTTGACAAGTTTTAGCCTGTTTAACATGTCTGTACCATCAGATAAGCTATGTTCTATATGTATGAAAGCCAAGGTGTCTCCCCATTTAAATTTATGTGATAATTGTGCCATAGTGTCCAAACAAAGTAGGGACAACAATGCCACAGATAATGATATTGCCCAAGATGATTCCTCAAATGAGGGGAGTAAACATGATACTACATCATCCCCTTCTGTGTCTACACCAGTTTTGCCCACACAAGAGGCCCCTAGTACATCTAGTGCGCCAATTCTTATTACCATGCAACAATTAACGGCTGTAATGGATAACTCTATAGCAAATATTTTATCCAAAATGCCTACTTATCAGAGAAAGCGCGATTGCTCTGTTTTAAACACTGAAGAGCAAGAGGACGCTGATGATAACTGTTCTGACATACCCTCACACCAATCTGAAGGGGCCAGGAGGGAGGTTTTGTCTGAGGGAGAAATTTCAGATTCAGGAAAAATTTCTCAACAAGCTGAACCTGATGTTGTGACATTTAAATTTAAATTAGAACATCTCCGCGCACTGCTTAAGGAGGTATTATCTACTCTGGATGACTGTGACAATTTGGTCATTCCAGAGAAATTATGTAAGATGGACAAGTTCCTAGAGGTTCCGGTGCCCCCCGACGCTTTTCCTATACCCAAGCGGGTGGCGGACATAGTAAATAAAGAATGGGAAAGGCCCGGCATACCTTTTGTCCCCCCCCCCTATATTTAAGAAATTATTTCCTATAGTCGACCCCAGAAAGGACTTATGGCAGACAGTCCCCAAGGTCGAGGGGGCGGTTTCTACTCTAAACAAACGCACTACTATTCCTATCGAAGATAGTTGTGCTTTCAAAGATCCTATGGATAAAAAATTAGAGGGTTTGCTTAAAAAGATTTTTGTTCAGCAAGGTTACCTTCTACAACCAATTTCATGCATTGTTCCTGTCACTACGGCAGCGTGTTTCTGGTTCGAGGAACTAGAAAAGTTGCTCAATAAAGAATCTTCGTATGAGGAGGTTATGGACAGAGTTCAAGCACTTAAATTGGCTAACTCTTTTATTTTAGATGCCGCTTTGCAATTAGCTAGATTAGCGGCGAAAAATTCAGGGTTTGCTATCGTGGCGCGCAGAGCGCTTTGGCTAAAGTCTTGGTCAGCGGATGTGTCTTCCAAGACAAAATTGCTTAACATCCCTTTCAAGGGTAAAACATTATTTGGACCTGATTTGAAAGAGATTATTTCAGACATCACCGGGGGAAAGGGCCACGCCCTCCCACAGGATAGGTCTTTTAAGGCTAAAAATAAGCCTAATTTTCGTCCCTTTCGCAGAAACGGACCAGCCTCTAACTCTACATCCTCTAAGCAAGAGGGTAATTCTTCACAACCCAAACCAGCCTGGAGACCAATGCAAGGCTGGAACAAGGGTAAGCAGGCCAAGAAGCCTACCACTGCTACCAAAACAGCATGAAGGGATGGCCCCCGATCCGGGACCGGATCTGGTGGGGGGCAGACTTTCTCTCTTTGCTCAGGCTTGGGCAAGAGATGTTCAGGATCCTTGGGCGTTAGAAATAGTTTCTCAAGGTTATCTCCTGGAATTCAAGGAACTACCCCCAAGGGGAAGGTTCCACAGGTCTCAATTATCTTCAAACCAAATAAAAAGACAGGCATTCTTACATTGTGTAGAAGACCTGTTAAAGATGGGAGTGATTCATCCAGTTCCAATAAGAGAACAAGGGATGGGTTTTTATTCCAACCTGTTCATAGTTCCCAAAAAAGAGGGAACATTCAGACCAATTTTGGATCTCAAGATCCTAAACAAATTTCTCAAGGTTCCATCGTTCAAAATGGAAACTATTCGAACGATCCTACCTACTATCCAGGAAAATCAATTTATGACTACTGTGGATTTAAAGGATGCGTACCTACATATTCCTATCCACAAGGAACATCATCAGTTCCTAAGGTTCGCTTTTCTGGACAAGCATTACCAGTTTGTGGCACTTCCATTCGGATTAGCCACTGCTCCAAGGATTTTCACGAAGGTACTAGGGTCCCTTCTAGCGGTTCTAAGACCAAGGGGCATTGCAGTAGTACCTTACTTGGACGACATCCTGATTCAAGCGTCGTCTCTGTCAAAAGCAAAGGCTCATACGGACATCGTCCTAGCCTTTCTCAGATCTCACGGATGGAAGATGAACAAAGAAAAAAGTTCTCTGTCCCCGTCAACAAGAGTTCCCTTCTTGGGAACAATAATAGATTCCTTAGAAATGAGGATTTTTCTGACAGAGGTCAGAAAATCAAAAATTCTAAGCTCTTGTCAAGTACTTCATTCTGTTCTTCGTCCTTCCATAGCGCAGTGCATGGAAGTAATAGGATTGATGGTTGCAGCAATGGACATAGTTCCTTTTGCACGAATTCATCTAAGACCATTACAACTGTGCATGCTCAGACAGTGGAATGGGGATTATACAGACTTGTCTCCGACGATTCAAGTAGATCAAAAGACCAGAGATTCACTCCGTTGGTGGCTGACCCTGGACAATCTGTCACAGGGAATGAGCTTCCGCAGACCAGAGTGGGTCATTGTCACGACCGACGCCAGCCTGGTGGGCTGGGGTGCGGTCTGGGAACCCCTGAAAGCTCAGGGTCTATGGTCTCGGGAAGAATCTCTTCTCCCGATAAACATTCTGGAACTGAGAGCGATATTCAATGCTCTCAAAGCTTGGCCTCAACTAGCAAAGGCCAAATTCATAAGGTTTCAATCAGACAACATGACGACTGTTGCATATATCAATCATCAGGGGGGAACAAGGAGTTCCCTGGCGATGGAAGAAGTGACCAAAATAATTCAATGGGCGGAGGATCACTCCTGCCACTTGTCTGCAATCCACATCCCAGGAGTGGAAAATTGGGAAGCGGATTTTCTGAGTCGTCAGACATTCCATCCGGGGGAGTGGGAACTCCATCCGGAAATCTTTGCCCAAATAACTCAATTATGGGGCATTCCAGACATGGATCTGATGGCGTCTCGTCAGAACTTCAAGGTTCCTTGCTACGGGTCCAGATCCAGGGATCCCAAGGCGACTCTAGTAGATGCACTAGTAGCACCTTGGACCTTCAACCTAGCTTATGTATTCCCACCGTTTCCTCTCATTCCCAGGCTGGTAGCCAGGATCAATCAGGAGAGGGCTTCGGTAATCTTGATAGCTCCTGCGTGGCCACGCAGGACTTGGTATGCAGACCTGGTGAATATGTCATCGGCTCCACCATGGAAGCTACCTTTGAGACAGGACCTTCTTGTTCAAGGTCCATTCGAACATCCGAATCTGGTTTCCCTCCAACTGACGGCTTGGAGATTGAACGCTTGATTTTATCAAAGCGTGGGTTTTCAGATTCTGTAATAGATACTCTGATTCAGGCTAGAAAGCCTGTAACTAGAAAAATTTACCATAAAATATGGAAAAAATATATCTATTGGTGTGAATCTAAAGGATTCCCATGGAACAAGATAAAAATTCCTAAGATTCTATCCTTTCTACAAGAAGGTTTGGAGAAAGGATTATCTGCAAGTTCTCTGAAGGGACAGATCTCTGCTTTATCTGTTTTACTTCACAAAAGGCTGGCAGCTGTGCCAGATGTTCAAGCATTTGTTCAAGCTCTGGTTAGAATCAAGCCTGTTTACAGACCTTTGACTCCTCCCTGGAGTCTAAATCTAGTTCTTTCAGTTCTTCAAGGGGTTCCGTTTGAACCCTTACATTCCGTAGATATTAAGTTATTATCTTGGAAAGTTTTGTTTTTGGTTGCAATTTCTTCTGCTAGAAGAGTTTCAGAGTTATCTGCTCTGCAGTGTTCTCCGCCCTATCTGGTGTTCCATGCAGATAAGGTGGTTTTGCGTACTAAGCCTGGTTTTCTTCCGAAAGTTGTTTCCAACAAAAATATTAACCAGGAGATAGTTGTACCGTCTTTGTGTCCGAATCCAGTTTCAAAGAAGGAACGTTTGTTACACAATTTGGACGTAGTCCGTGCTCTAAAATTCTATTTAGAGGCTACTAAAGATTTCAGACAAACATCCTCCTTGTTTGTTGTTTATTCTGGTAAAAGGAGAGGTCAAAAAGCGACTTCTACCTCTCTTTCCTTTTGGCTTAAAAGCATTATCCGATTGGCTTATGAGACTGCCGGACGGCAGCCTCCCGAAAGAATCACAGCTCACTCCACTAGGGCTGTGGCTTCCACATGGGCCTTCAAGAACGAGGCTTCTGTTGACCAGATATGTAAGGCAGCGACTTGGTCTTCACTGCACACTTTTGCCAAATTTTACAAATTTGATACTTTTGCTTCTTCGGAGGCTATTTTTGGGAGAAAGGTTTTGCAAGCTGTGGTGCCTTCCGTTTAGGTGACCTGATTTGCTCCCTCCCTTCATCCGTGTCCTAAAGCTTTGGTATTGGTTCCCACAAGTAAGGATGACGCCGTGGACCGGACACACCTATGTTGGAGAAAACAGAATTTATGCTTACCTGATAAATTACTTTCTCCAACGGTGTGTCCGGTCCACGGCCCGCCCTGGTTTTTTTAATCAGGTCTGATGAATTATTTTCTCTAACTACAGTCACCACGGTATCATATGATTTCTCCTATATATATTTCCTCCTGTCCGTCGGTCGAATGACTGGGGTAGGCGGAGCCTAGGAGGGATCATGTGACCAGCTTTGCTGGGACTCTTTGCCATTTCCTGTTGGGGAAGAGAATATCCCACAAGTAAGGATGACGCCGTGGACCGGACACACCGTTGGAGAAAGTAATTTATCAGGTAAGCATAAATTCTGTTTTTATTGTTAAATACATATTTATTTATATGTGTTTATATCTTTATCTGCATATCTATTTCTATAGATATATACGTATAGATATGTATTTTAAATGAACAGTATCACACATATATATATATACATATACAAATATATATTTAAAAATTACATTATTTTCTATGTGAAGAATATAGTAATGTAAAATATGCATTTTGCACAGGGATATGAAAGGCCATTTTAAGCAACTTTCTCCTTTACTTCTATTATCCATTTTTCTTCGTTATCTTGGTATCTAAATGTAGCCACCAATCAACAAGCGCTACCCAGGGTACTGAACCAAAAATGGGCAGGTTCCTAAGGTTACATTCCTTCCTTTTAAAATAAAGATACCAAGAGAACGAAGAAAAATGGATAATAGGAATAAAATAGAAAATTGCTTAAAATGCTTGTTCTATCTGAATCCTGAAAGAAAAAAAATGTTGATTTAATATCCCTTTAAGGCATGTTATTTAAATATTACATTTAAAATTTAAAAAAATATAAATTATTGAAAATGAATTGACATACTGTAAAATATTCTAAATAATGCATAGAATATATCTATATATTTTACAGTATATGCATTTTTAATGATTTATATTAACAATCTATTTTCCACTTTGTAGCTTTTTCATTCAGTCCAGCCACAGCTCCAGAAGTCATTCTCAACGGTTTTGCAAAGCTCAAGTTGAAGGACGTTTTTATGATTTCCCATCTAGATTGAATTCACATCTGCCCAGATTGTTACAAAAGAACCCCCGGGAATTATCCTAGACACAAGAGTTTTTTTTTTAGAAAGGAGGATTTATGGGACCAGGTAATCTTGAAACTCAACACCATTTTGACTACTTCAGTAAGGAATTAAATGACAGTCTTGTTTTGATGGTAGTGATATTTATAATTGCAGGTACATTTTTGTAGCTAATTAGGGCCACAATCCTAACATTATGGGGTCGATTTATTATATGTCGGACATGTTTTGTGGTCCCAGGACATACTTGAAAACGAGAGAAATCTCAATGTATCCTTCCTGGTAAAATATTTTATAAATAAATAAATGTGCGCCCGACATCGCTTTTCTATTGAAATCCTTGTGCAATGCCGCCCCCTGCACATTCGCGGCCGCTAGCAGGTGGTGTCAATCATCCCGATCGTATCCGATTGGGATGATTGCTGTCCGCCACCTCATAGGTGGCAGATGATTTAAGGAGCAGCGGTCTTACGACCGCCGCTTCTTAACTTTTGTTTCCGGCGAGCCTAAAGGCTCGCGTGGAACCAGCTGCATCCGCAGCTTAGTAAATCGGCCCCTTTGTCTCAAAAGACTATTCCATCTCATTAAATTATTCCTGAATTAATATAAATAAAAAGATATTAACAAAGATGACTTTCCTGCATGGTACAAAAACTGCAATGTCTACATAAACTTGCCTGTTTTATTGGGGTGCATTTTTAAATAACCATAAATCTCAGGGAAAGCTTTTTGTTTAGGAGCCTTGCAAGATTTGCTTTTTGTTTAAGAGCCTTGCAATATTCTTGAAATGAAACCATTTTTTTTGTACACTTGAAGCCTTGAAGCATTCTGCAGCCAGGATATGATTTCTGGATTCAATCCAGCAACATGATAACTGTGTTTTATATTAGCCATCAGGGAGGCTCTTGACATAGAGCTGATTGAAGAATCTTCATTTTTTTAAATGAGAAGAAAGCGAAGGGCCAGTTTCTGCCATCTGTATTCCGTATCTCCAGAATTGTGAAGCAGTTCTTGTAAAATGACAGACTTAATGGAGGAAAATGCTCCATACATTATCACTTTAAATCTGCAACATAGCTAAGTATTATGCCACAGGCAGGGAAGCTATTACAGCAGATGTAAAGGTTTTCAGACTTTGAATGTATTTTCTTCAGTAGCCATTATTGCCTCAATTTATTAAAGGCATAGGAATGTCAAAATTAAACTTGAATGATTCAGATAGGGTATGTAATTTTAAGACACTTTTAAATTAACTTCTATTTTCTCTTGGGATCCCTTGTTGAAATGGAATATGCACATATCCTACACTAGTGGGAGCTAGCTGCTGATTGGTGGCCGAACACCTTTGTCTCTTGTGATTGGTTAACTAAATGTGTTCAGCTAGCTGCCAGTAGTGCAATGCTGTTCCTTCAGCAAAGGATAACAAGAGAATGAAGCACATTTGATAATAGAAGTAAATAGGAAAGTTGTTTGAAATTGTAATCCGTATCATGAAAGAAAAATGTGGGGTTTCCTACCCCTTTAAAAAAAAAAAGAAGTAAAATAAGAAGATTATGTTTATTTATTTTTATGCTGGCCCTGGCCTGGCGAGTACAGACCTGGTTTAGGGAAAAGTTTTTTGTTTTTGTTTTATTAAAAATTAAGGTATTTCTACCCTGAGAGTGTCTTGTAAGCCTTATAATTTAGACATGTTTAGGTCTTAGAGCTAACACTACAAATAATCCCTTATTTTTTTCCAATAGTTTCAGCAGTTATATAATTAAAAAAATATAAGACCTATTTTTATTTGTATAGCTTTAAAAAGAAAAAAACAAACCTGCCTTTTTCATTAGTGTATGTTTCTATTTTTAAAAACCATAGGCCTATTTTTTTTTGTGTGTGTCAGTGGGTTAGTAGGTTGGTAAATACTGTTTCTTGGCTCTGTTATCGCAGAAAGGAGATTAGCCCACAGTGATTACTCCTAGTTTGCAGCATCCTGTAAATTATAGTTTACCACACAAGGCCTAAAACGAGAAGGACTAGGATTACCACATGTTCTGGAGGTTTCCATTAGTGAATTCGGGTTTGAAGCTCAGTCAGGCCCTGATATGCAAATGTCCGGGTTTAGAGGGAAATACCACAGCCAAAAAGCTGACATTGTGCATTTGCAACATGCTGCACGTGCCTACAGTTATTTCTGTGTGTGAGATAGAGTGTGAATATCTGTGCAAGTTTGTGTTTATGTGTTATTACAAAGAGTGTACTTTGCAAACATCATTTTGTCATGCTGTACACGGTGCAAGATGTGTTCGGCTTTGGCCTAAGCTAAAGGTGGCAGCCTTAAGAAGGACACCAGCCCAAGTGAACTGACAGAATAATTAGATGAGTGTACGTCGCTGGTCGGTAAAGGTTTTTTTGGCCCATAATAGCGAGTGTGTCACTGTCAGTGGCAAGACTGCGCTACTACAACCTCTCTCCCTCCTGCTGCGCTACCTAAAAAGCAAGCCCCATTGAGAGAACAGCGACTGGTCACTAAAGGGTTGCATTTTTTGGTGTGCCACATGGGGCCTGTGTCCCACAGACTAACCACGCCGGGGTTACAGCTATTCTGTCGAAATAAGTTGGAAACTTAAATCTTCACTTTGCTTCCCTGCCTGTTACCCACATTCTAGCTCTTCACACAAATGCATTGACATTTAAAATGAAAAATAATAATGTATGTGTCGAATGAATCCGTTCTTATATTTAGTACCTTTACAAAAATTGGGATTAAATTGGAAAAAAGGTGTACTCTAAATGCCACCATCGTCATGTTAGTTTATAAAGTCTGTTTCATACTATAACAGCACAATTCATATTATTACAAAAAGGTGATGCAAATGGTAGAATACATAATCATTACATAAACATAGGATACACCAACCCAATTAAAACTGATTACATTAAATCATGCTGAATTGTATTGATTGGTCCACCAAAATGTGTTTGTGCGGGAATCAATAGCCAAGCTATTGTATTCTGTGTCTCCCTCAGTTGTTAAAGGGGTATTAAACCCAAATATATTGTGTTTCAGATAGAGCATATAATTATTAAACAGTTCCCAATTTACTTCTATTATCAGATTTGCGCCATTCTTTTAATATTCTTTGTCTTATAATAGGAAGTGTGTGTCTGTACATAGCTGGTTAGTGATTTAACTCTTACTGGCTGATAATACAAATTCCTACAGCTTTATTGGTTGATAGTGACATGCCTCAAAAGACCAAAAAAGGTTTGTTTTTCAGCACAGGAATCTCCATTTTTGAACCCCCCCCCCAAACAAAACAAAAAACCCCCCAACAAAACAAGTTTATATTCATTAAACGTGTCCTGTTGTAAAGGACAACAAAAATGCACTACTAAAAAGTATCACTGGGTTTTAACCAAAAAATAATGACATAAAATGAAATAAAGAGATCAATATGGATGATTCACAGTACTTTGAGATAGAAGGGCTTGTCAGTGTATCTATTATTCCAGGACAGCGAATCATTTATGTGGATCAAGGTTGCCCTTCCAACAGACACTCCGTTGACTTACACGTGAGTTTTTTGCTAATTTTCCCTATACAGTCTTGGCTATATTTGCTGCAATGAATGATGTGTACTGTTATCCTGAATTTGCAGCTTTAGGAACAGGACAGCGATTTTCATTTATCTGAGTGGCAAAAGATTTATGGTTGTTCTCAGAAGTGACTCTTACTTTTTATTTAGTTGTTGATGTCTCTGACTTCTACAAAGTGTGTGCGTGCGTATTTGTGTGGTTTCGCGCTCACGTGCATGTTTGCAACTCTGTGTTTAAATTTTAACAATAGTGTTTATTACAAGAACTATATAAAGTTAGAGACTGACACTTTAAGATGACAAATCTTTATCTTAAAACTGAACTGGCCTCGGATTCCAAACATAATTTCCCTTCTGGGGAGCTGTGGTTTGAGTAACTTATTGAGCCTCCATAGAGACAAAAGAGTTTATCGATTTTGTCAGCAAACTGCAGTTCAAGGTTAATTTTTGCACCATTTCTGTGCAAACCAAATCTTTTTTTTAACACTTGTGTAATGACTGGTTGAGTGCTAAGTCATTAAACTTTATTTTAAAGTAGTTCTGACCTGGCAGCTTCCATTTAGAGTGTCATGAAACACATGCACTGTCAGAACAGCAATCGGCAAAAGAACAATAAAAAACAGAAAAAAAAAACATTTAGGTAAAAGCAGTTTAAACTTACACTGAGACTATTAGTAAATGCCTATTTGTTTTAAAGCCTACTACTGCAGTGTTCTCCCCAGGACCTATTAATGGGGGCAACACCGGGCTGATATTACTGACAACCCTGCTTAAATTTAATCCAATATTAAAGGGACACTGAACCCAAATTTTCTCTTTCATGATTCAGTTAGAGCGTGCAATTTTAAGCAACTTTCTAATTTACTCCTATTATTATTTTTTCTTCATTTTCTTGCTATCTTTATTTGAAAAGCAAGAATGTAAGTTTAGAAGCCGGACCATTTTTGTTTCACAACCTGGGTTGTGCTTGCTGATTGGTGGCTAAATGCACCCTCCAATAAACAAGTGCTGTCCAGAGTCTGAACCAAACATTGGCTGGCTCCTTAGCTTAGATGCCTTCTTTTTCAAATAAAGATAGCAAGAGAATAAAGAAAAATTGATAATAGGAGTAAATTAGAATGTTGCTTAAAATGACATGCTCTATCTGAATCATGAAAGAAAAAAATTGGGGTTTAGTATAATATGGAAGGACCATTAAACTTGACATTTCAGCAACACATAAAATGTTTCATTATTGTAAGTGAAACATTATTGTAATATATATTCATTATTTATTTTGCAGCCTTTTGCTGTAAAATACAGCTAAAATTGTGCTTGTTTGACTTTCTCCTAGGGAGGCTTAGGCAATTTACGTGAGCTTTTGTTTACTTTTCCCTCCCTCCCTCCCTCCCTAAGCTTCTATGGTGTCACATGCTTTTAAAAGGTGGATTATCAGCTTTGCAACAATCATGATAGGTAAATCATTATTTGCAATAGTAACTTAGTTGAATCAGTACTAAACCTCCTTAATGGAATACAAAAGACAGGCAGAGTTTGTTCTATATCTGAATATTAGTTTGTGATTGGTTAGCAGGGGTTCTTTGATCAGTGAAAAGAATAAACATAAAACAATATACTCATTTGACAAATTATGGCTGCAATTTTCATTGCAAAATTATTCTTATATATGAAGGTTGATAATAATGTAGCTTACAATTTGTGTTTAATGTCCCTTTAAATGTATTTCAATCTTTGTTGCACATATATCTTTAAATCAATTTCTGTTGAATTATGCAGTTAATTTTTGCTTTGGATAGCTTCATTAACCTTTTCAATATTATAACATTTTATATTATTTATAAAGTATTGCAATACTAATCCCCCACTTTACTGCTTCATAATGCCACCTGTCTAGCAATATTTTCTGTGGAGAACACAATACTGTATATTTGCATAAAATAAGAATAACTCCCAGATCTGTATTGGTAGAAAGCCTTCACAAACCTGAAAAGGAAATATAGGGTTTGATTATGTAACAGTTGCTGGATCAGAAGTAAACCTCAGACACAGGGGCTGCCCTCAAAAAATTATCCAAAAATAAAGTATATGTCCTTGCTAGTTGGGAGATACCTCGCCGAGAAACTAATGGAGTTTGCTGTAAAGCAAAACTTTACTGGGAAGAGTTAGCAGGGGGGCATAATTTAAATGCACAGTTAACGCCAAATAAATGAAAAGTGTATTAAAGGGCCATAATACCCAAATGTTTAAACACTTGAAAGTGATGCAGCATAGCTGTAAAAAGCTGATTAGAAAATATCACCTGAACAACTCTATGTAAAAAAGAAAGATATTTCTCCAACATAGGTGTGTCCGGTCCACGGCGTCATCCTTACTTGTGGGATATTCTCCTCCCCAACAGGAAATGGCAAAGAGCCCAGCAAAGCTGGTCACATGATCCCTCCTAGGCTCCGCCTACCCCAGTCATTCTCTTTGCCGTTGTACAGGCAACATCTCCACGGAGATGGCTTAGAGTTTTTTAGTGTTTAACTGTAGTTTTTATTATTCAATCAAGAGTTTGTTATTTTAAAATAGTGCTGGTATGTACTATTTACTCAGAAACAGAAAAGAGATGAAGATTTCTGTT
The DNA here is from genome assembly GCF_027579735.1 of Bombina bombina. Taxonomy (NCBI): domain Eukaryota; kingdom Metazoa; phylum Chordata; class Amphibia; order Anura; family Bombinatoridae; genus Bombina; species Bombina bombina. The sequence continues at coordinate 98,103,980 of NC_069507.1, forward strand.
TGTATGAGGAAAATGATTTTAGCACCGTAACTAAAATCCATGGCTGTTCCACACAGGACTGTTGAGAGCAATTAACTTCAGTTGGGGGAACAGTGTGCAGTCTCTTACTGCTTGAGGTATGACACATTCTAACAAGACGATGTAATGCTGGAAGCTGTCATTTTCCCTATGGGATCCGGTAAGCCATGTTTATTAAGATAGTAAATAAGGGCTTCACAAGGGCTTATTAAGACTGTAGACTTTTTCTGGGCTAAATCGATTCATTATTAACACATATTTAGCCTTGAGGAATCATTTATTCTGGGTATTTTGATATGATTATATCGGCAGGCACTGTTTTTGACACCTTATTCTTTAGGGGCTTTCCCTAATCATAGTCAGAGCCTCATTTTCGCGCCGGTATGGCGCACTTGTTTTTGAGGACAGCATGGCATGCAGCTGCATGTGTGTGGAGCTCTGATACATAGAAAAGTCTTTCTGAAGGCATCATTTGGTATCGTATTCCCCTTTGGGCTTGGTTGGGTCTCAGCAAAGCAGATTCCAGGGACTGTAAAGGGGTTAAATATAAAAACGGCTCCGGTTCCGTTATTTTAAGGGTTAAAGCTTCCAAATTTGGTGTGCAATACTTTTAAGGCTTTAAGACACTGTGGTGAAATTTTGGTGAATTTTGAACAATTCCTTCATACTTTTTCGCAATTGCAGTAATAAAGTGTGTTTAGTTTAAAATTTAAAGTGACAGTAACGGTTTTATTTTAAAACGTTTTTTGTGCTTTGTTATCAAGTTTATGCCTGTTTACAATGTCTGAACTACCAGATAGATTGTGTTCTGACTGTGGGGAAACCAAGGTTCCTTCTCATTTAACTATATGTATTTTATGTCATAAAAAAATTTAGTAAAAATGATGCCCAAGATGATTCCTCAAGTGAGGGGAGTAAGCATGGTACTGCATCATCCCCTCCTTCGTCTACACCAGTCTTGCCCATACAGGAGGCCCCTAGTACATCTAGTGCGCCAATACTCCTTACTATGCAACATTTAACGGCTGTAATGGATAATTCTATCAAAAACATTTTAGCCAATATGCCCACTTATCAGTGAAAGCGCGACTGCTCTGTTTTAGAAAATTCTGTAGAGCATGAGAACGCTGATGATATGGTTTCTGAAGGGCCCCTACACCAGTCTGAGGGGGCCAGGGAGGTTTTGTCTGAGGGAGAAATTTCAGATTCAGGAAACATTTCTCAATAAGCTGAACCTGATGTGATTACTTTTAAATTTAAGTTGGAACATCTCCGCGCTCTGCTTAAGGAGGTGTTATCCAATTTGGATGATTGTGATTATCTGGTCATTCCAGAACCACTATGTAAAATGGAAAAGTTCTTAGAGGCCCCGGGGCCCCCCGAAGCTTTTCCTATATCCAAGCGGGTGGCGTACATTGTTAGTAAAGAATGGGACAGGCCCGGTATACCTTTAGTACCTCCCCCCATATTTATAAAATTGTTTTCCTATAGTCGACCCCAGAAAGGACTGATGGCAGACAGTCCCCAAGGTCGAGGGGGCGGTTTCTACTCTACACAAGCGCGCCACTATACCCATAGAAGATAGTTGTGCTTTCCAAGATCCTATGGATAAAAAATTAGAAGGTCTGCTAAAGATGTTTGTTCAGCAAGGTTCCCTTCTACAACCAATTGCATGCATTGTCCCTGTCATTGCAGCCGCGTGTTTCTAGTTTGATGAGCTAGGAAAGGCGATTATTAGTAATTCTTCTTCTTATGAGGAGATTATGGACAGAATTCGTGCTCTTAAATTGGCTAATTCTTTCACCCTAGACGCCACCTTGCAATTGGCTAGGTTAGCGGCGAAAAAATTCTGGGTTTGCTATTGTGGCGCAGAGCGCTTTGGTTAAAATCTTGGGCAGCGGATGCGTCTTCCAAGAACAAATTGCTTGACATTCCTTTCAAGGGGAAAACACTCTTTGGCCCTGACTTGAAAGAGATTATCTCTGATATCACTGGGGGCAAGGGCCACGCCCTTCCTCAGGATAGGTCTTTTCAAGACCAAAAATAAACCTAAGTTTCGTCCCTTTCGCAGAAACGGATCAGCCCCAAGGGCTACGTCCTCTAAGCAGGAAGGTAATACTTCTCAAGCCAATCCAGCCTGGAGACCTATGCAAGGCTGGAACAAAAGAAAGCAGGCCAGGAAACCTGCCACTGCTACCAAGACAGCATGAAATGCGGGCCCCCGATCCGGGACCGGATCTGGTGGGGGGCAGACTCTCTCTCTTCGCTCAGGCTGGGGCAAGAGATGTTCTGGATCCTTGGGCGCTAGACATAGTCTCCCAAGGTTATTCTCTGGAGTTCAAGGGGCTTCCTCCAAGGGGGAGGTTCCACAGGTCTCAGTTGTCTTCAGATCACATAAGAAGACAGGCATTCTTACATTGGGTAGAAGACCTGCTAAAAATGGGAGTGATTCATCCTGTTCCATTAGGAGAACAAGGGATGGGGTTCTACTCCAATCTGTTCATAGTTCCCAAAAAAGAGGGAACGTTCAGACCAATCTTAGATCTCAAGATCTTGAACAAGTTTCTCAAGGTTCCATCGTTCAAGATGGAAACCATTCGAACACTCCTTCCTTCCATCCAGGAAGGTCAATTCATGACCAAGGTGGATTTCAAGGATGCGTATCTACATATTCCTATCCACAAGGAACATCATCGGTTCCTAAGGTTTGAATTCCTGGACAAGCATTTCCAGTTCGTGGCGTTTTCTTTCGGATTAGCCACTGCTCCTAGGATTTTCTCATAGGTACTAGGGTCCCTTCTGGCGGTGCTAAGACCAAGGGGCATTGCTGTAGTACCTTACTTGGACGACATTCTGATTCGAGCGTCGTCCCTTCCTCAAGTAAAGGCTCACACGGACATTGTCCTGGCCTTTCTCAGATCTCACGGATGGAAAGTGAACGTGGAAAAGAGTTCTCTATCTCCGTCAACGAGGGTTCCCTTCTTGGGAACTATAATAGACTCCTTAGAAATGAGGATTTTTCTGACAGAAGCCAGAAAAACAAAACTTCTAGACTCTTGTCGGATACTTCATTCCGTTCCTCTTCCTTCCATAGCGCAGTGCATGGAAGTGATAGGTTTGATGGTAGCGGCAATGGACATAGTTCCTTTTGTGCGCATTCATCTAAGACCATTACAACTGTTCATGCTCAGTCAGTGGAATGGGGACTATTCAGACTTGTCTCCGAAGATACAAGTAAATCAGAGGACCAGAGACTCATTCCGTTGGTGGCTGTCCCTGGACAACCTGTCACAAGGGATGACCTTCCGCAGACCAGAGTGGGTCATTGTCACGACCGACGCCAGTCTGATGGGCTGGGGCGCGGTCTGGGGATCCCTGAAAGCTCAGGGTCTTTGGTCTCGGGTAGAATCTCTTCTACCGATAAATATTCTGGATCTGAGAGCGATATTCAATGCTCTCAAAGCTTGGCCTCAGCTAGCGAGGGCCAAGTTCATACATCAACCATCAGGGGGGAACAAGGAGTTCCCTAGCGATGGAAGAAGTGACCAAAATCATTCTATGGGCGGAGTCTCACTCCTGCCACCTGTCTGCTATCCACATCCCAGGAGTGGAAAATTGGGAAGCGGATTTTCTGAGTCGTCAGACATTGCATCCGGGGGAGTGGGAACTCCATCCGGAAATCTTTGCCCAAGTCACTCAACCGTGGGGCATTCCAGACATGGATCTGATGGCCTCTCGTCAGAACTTCAGAGTTCCTTACTACGGGTACAGATCCAGGGATCCCAAGGCGGCTCTAGTGGATGCACTAGTAGCACCTTGGACCTTCAAACTAGCTTATGTGTTCCCACCGTTTCCTCTCATCCCCAGGCTGGTAGCCAGGATCAATCAGGAGAGGGCGTCAGTGATTTTGATAGCTCCTGCGTGGCCACGCAGGACTTGGTATGCAGATCTGGTGAATATGTCATCGGCTCCACCATGGAAGCTACCTTTGAGACGAGACCTTCTTGTTCTAGGTCCGTTCGACCCACTCCAGCTGACTGCTTGGAGATTGAACGCTTGATCTTATCAAAGCGAGGGTTCTCAGATTCTGTTATTAATACTCTTGTTCAGGCCTGAAAGCCTGTAACCAGAAAAATTACCACATAATTTGGTATATCTGTTGGTGTGAATCTGCAGGATTCCCTTGGGACAAGGTTAAGATTCCTAAGAGTCTATCCTTCCTTCGAGAAGGATTGGAAAAAGGATTATCTGCAAGTTCCTTGATGGGACAGATTTCTGCCTTGTCTGTGTTACTTCACAAAAAGCTGGCAGCTGTGCCAGATGTTCTAGCCTTTGTTCAGGCTCTGGTTAGAATCAAGCCTGTTTACAAAATTTTGACTCCTCCTTGGAGTCTCAACCTAGTTCTTTCAGTTCTTTAGGGGGTTCCGTTTGAACCCTTACATTCCGTTGATATTAAGTTATTATCTTGGAAAGTTTTGTTTTTGGTTGCAATTTCTTCTGCTAGAAGAGTTTCAGAATTATCTGCTCTGCAGTGTTCTTCTCCTTATCTGGTGTTCCATGCAGATAAGGTGGTTTTGCGTACTAAACCTGGTTTTCTTCCAAGAGTTGTTTCTAACAAAAACATTAACCAGGAGATAGTTGTGCCTTCTTTGTGTCCTAATCCAGTTTCAAAGAAGGAACGTTTGTTGCACAACTTGGATGTAGTTCGTGCTCTCAAATTTTACTTAGCAGCTACTAAGGATTTCAGACAAACTTTGTCTTTGTTTGTTGTTTATTCTGGTAAACGGAGAGGTCAAAAAGCAACTTCTACCTCTCTCTCCTTCTGGATTAAAAGCATTATCCGATTGGCTTATGAGACTGCCGGACGGCAGCCTCCTGAAAGAATCACAGCTCACTCCACTAGGGCTGTGGCTTCCACATGGGCCTTCAAGAACGAGGCTTCTGTTGATCAGATATGTAAGGCAGTGACTTGGTCTTCACTGCACACTTTTTCTAAATTTTACAAATTTGATACTTTTGCTTCTTCTGAGGCTATTTTTGGGAGAAAGGTTTTGCAAGCCGTGGTGCCTTCCATTTAGGTGACCTGATTTGCTCCCTCCCTTCTTCCGTGTCCTAAAGCTTTGGTATTGGTTCCCACAAGTAAGGATGACGCCGTGGACCGGACACACCTATGTTGGAGAAAACAGAATTTATGTTTACCTGATAAATTACTTTCTCCAACGGTGTGTCCGGTCCACGGCCCGCCCTGGTTTTTTTAATCAGGTCTGATAATTTATTTTCTTTAACTACAGTCACCACGGTAACATATGGTTTCTCCTATGCAAATATTCCTCCTTAACGTCGGTCGAATGACTGGGGTAGGCGGAGCCTAGGAGGGATCATGTGACCAGCTTTGCTGGGCTCTTTGCCATTTCCTGTTGGGGAGGAGAATATCCCACAAGTAAGGATGACGCCGTGGACCGGACACACCGTTGGAGAAAGTAATTTATCAGGTAAACATAAATTCTGTTTTTACCTCAAAAGTTCCTCAGTAGCCACCTCCCATTGTAAAGGATTTCTAAGCAGCATTTTAGTGTGTTTGTCCTGGGACATCTGAAGGGACTAGCATCGTGCACTCTCATATTATTTCACCAATCAGGTAAAGGAAGCTTACTATGAAATCTCATGAGAGTTAAGTCAAATCTCATGAGATCACAGTAAGAGTTCATGACCTCAGCACTGCTGATGCTGATTGGCTGCTGTTCATTTCTTCATTTTTTTTAATTTTTTTACCTGCAGCTGGGAGCAGCTGAGTATAACTTTTTACACAGAATTTACTCTGCTGAGCTGAGGAGATTGTGAGGTAAAATATCTTCCTTTTTTACATAGAGATGCTCAGGTGATATTTTCCTGTCAACTTTTTACAGTTATACTGCATCAGTTTTAAGTGATTTAGCATATGAGTATTATGTCCCTTTAATGAAAGTGTATTGCAAAGTTGTTTTACTACATACAATGAGATATTTTATATTAATATCTCTAAGGCCCCGATAGTCAAAGCATCGACAGACCATCAAGAAATTGCTTCGCTGGCCTTGTCAGCCTTGCAGTCCGACAGTCTGTCGAGATATTCTAAGAATAGGGACATGTCCAAGCAATGCCATCGAGCGGCAATGTCTCTGCCATAGAAGTCAATGGGAGCATGACGTCACCACCAACATTTCCGACATCGCCGATTGTAGGCATTTTGCTGAGGTGAGGGTCTGCTGTACGAAGTGTGGTTACACTGCGCAGACAGTGCGCTCACTGAAACTAAAAATAGTTTCAGTGTATGCACACTTCAAATATTGCTGTGTGGACCCAATTTTAATTACACCTACACTAACTAGCTCAGGCGATTTAGTCTGGGCAGCTGATAGCTGGAGAGACAAACATGGCCGCTACCCTCCTCGTAACCTTTACTTTCCTGATTTGAACATATCGATCTTGTGTCAATGTGTCCAAATCATAGTGCAGCCTACTCCCACTAGCACGCCCTGCTAACTCCTCCTAAATGCCTATAACTATGTCACGCCTAATATACACTCCCACTGCTCTGTCTCGCTACATATCAACGACTGCCTACACCTACGTCACAGCTAACCTACACTCCTACACTGCCCAGCTAACTCCCCCTGACCGCCACACCTGACGTATAGACCTTCGGAATGCCCAGCTAAGTCCCTAATATTGCTTACCCTGATTTGATGTCTAAACTACACTCCCCTGGAATGCCCCAACTCCCACATACTGCCTACTGTAAAAAAAAGAACTCGCTATAATTAACTATACTAAATAATAAACCCTCCCATTATAACTATGAAGCTATTTCGCTAAACTAATAATGTTTAAATAATGTGTCAGAAATTGCTGGCAGCCGACCGTCGGGGGGTCGGCAATACCTCACCAGGCTCCTGAAACTCAGAGCCAGCCCGGGAGGAATGGGGACTGGATTTGAAGTGTCCCCCATTCCTCCCAGATGGTAGCACTCCCAAACAAGTGGTTTGCCTAGGTGTCACATCAAATTGCCTGCAACATACTTAAAGGGCTCAATTCCGGTCCGGCGCTAAGTTCCAAGAGCCCGACTAGCATTTACCTCCTCTTCTTGACAAAATATGTATTGTCATGTACAATGCAGATTATTTAAAGTATTGTGTAGGGCTACAACTACCAATTATTTTTTAATAGCTCAACTAATCAGATAAAAAAAATAATAAATAATTGCTTCCTATATTTTAAATAAAATCCACATACTGAGTGTTACAAATATAAGCTTCAGACTAAAACTTTACATTAACACAACTGTTTGTCCAATTTTTAAGCAGCAGAGCACAATTTTATAATTAAGCAAACCAAACCACAAACTGTTTGAAAACAGATAGAACTATAAAGAGGAAGACTATCACTGTTTATAACATTCTGTTATTCACTCTTTCAGAAACTGAATTTAAATGCAAAAATGTCAACATAACTACATCCTCCTGGCTGAGGCTTGCTCTCTTTTTGGAAGCTATTTTGCCAGCAGCGGAGAAGAGGTGCTCAAATGGTGTTGAGATGCATAATAAAGGTTTTGCCAATTTCGCCAAAGTGGGATATTTATCTTTGTTAGCTCTTCACCAAGTGTTTTCCACCTTGGCAAGGGGCCTCTTAAAGTAAGCCTGGATTTCATTCTAACATAAAAAATATCTTGAATATCTATATTCAATGATAAATAACCAGCTATAAGGTTAGGGAAACTATCTAGTCCTCTCTAAAAATAACAGATATATACTTATAGCGGTTGAATCTGGTACATATCACAATTTATTAAAAATATAAACAAAATTCAAAAGCGCTAAGGACTATATATCAATAACAGGACAAAGCCTTACACATTTATCTATACAGTACGTATAATCAGCAATAGCAAGCAATCCGCTAATAATTGTGCAAACAGCTAATAGTGCACATCAGTCTCGGGCTAGGTGTATATAACAAGCTTGGCACTATATCATGCAAAGCATAGGTCCCAAATCACCTGTTTTAATATAAACGATGACTCCTATTTTATTTTTGGGTTGCACATAAGCCAGGAGTAGTTGTAAACTTATACTGTCCTGAAAAAGTGAAAAGTAAACGTCTGTAGATGTCCTTTAGGCTAGGGGCATAACCATAAAACACAATACCATGTGCAGGAGCTCATTGGAGAGAAGCAGCTGGTGTTGTGTACAGACCAACTAATTGCAAACCAACTAATTGATAAGGAGATTCGTTGACAACTATTTTTATAACGATTGTTGAAGCTCCAGTATTGTGGATATCTTGAAAGGGAATTCATGGTTGCTTGCTATTATTTCAAACATACAGTAAATATATATTTGAAAATAAGTTTATGATTCAAATATTATAAAGCATCATTAAATACCATATATATACATATATACACACACACACACAATGCATTAAACAATGTGCATTGTACATGACTATCCATATCATTTAAACATTGACCCCTAAACTGCCATGACCTAAAACTAACTGTAAAAGCTAATATTCAATATTTAAAATGATGCATTGATTTTCATTGATGATTCTTTTACATGTGCGCATGTGTGCATGCTATTGTCCCACTGACATCAGACTAAGTGAGCTGCACATGCTCACAGTACCATGCACATTCATAAGCGCCCAGGTAGCCCTCCATGACAGGGCTTGAATAATGAGTATCACAGAGGGCTTAGAAATCCTTAAATTGCATGGTAACTTTACTAACCCTTGGAAAACAAGTTTTAATCTATTTATATTGATGATCTAGTATACATATAAAAAAAATTCCAAAAAAGGAACCCTCTTTATTTTTCCTATAGATAAGTAACTTATGTGGGATCTGTTATAAGGGTCACTGTTTTATTTTCAAAATTCCCTTTTCTTTCATGTAATTAGCAAGAGTCCATGAGCTAGTGACGTATGGGATATACATTCCTACCAGGAGGGGCAAAGTTTCCCAAACCTTAAAATGCCTATAAATACACCCCTCACCACACCCACAATTCAGTTTTACAAACTTTGCCTCCCATGGAGGTGGTGAAGTAAGTTTGTGCTAGATTCTACGTTGATATGCGCTTCACAGCAGGCTGGAGCCCGGTTTTCCTCTCAGTGTGCAGTGAATGTCAGAGGGATGTGAAGAGAGTATTGCCTATTTGAATGCAGTGATCTCCTTCTACGGGGTCTATTTCATAGGTTCTCTGTTATCGGTCGTAGAGATTCATCTCTTACCTCCCTTTTCAGATCGACGATATACTCTTATATATACCATTTCCTCTACTGATTCTCGTTTCAGTACTGGTTTGGCTTTCTACTACATGTAGAGGAGTGTCCGGGGTAAGTAAGTCTTATTTTGTGACACTCTAAGCTATGTTTGGGCACTTTTATATAAAGTTCTAAATATTTGTGTTTAAACATTTATTTGCCTTGATTCAGGATGTTCAACGTTCCTTATTTCAGACAGTCAGTTTCATATTTGGGATAATGCATATGAATAAATCAATTTTTTCTTACCTTAAAATTTGACTTTTTTCCTGTGGGCTGTTAGGCTCGAGGGGGCTGAAAATGCTTCATTTTATTGCGTCATTCTTGGTGCAGACTTTCTTGGCGCAAAAATTTTCTTGTCATTTCCGGCGTCATACGTGTCGCCGTAAGTTGCGTCATTTTTTTTAGGCGCCAAATAATGTGGGCGTCTTTTTTGGCGCTAAAAAATTTGAGCGTCATTGTTGTCTCCACAATATTTAAGTCTCATTATTTATTGCTTCTGGTTGCTAGAAGCTTGTTCATTGGCATTTTTTCCCATTCCTGAAACTGTCATTTAAGGAATTTGATCAATTTTGCTTTATATGTTGTTTTTTCTATTACATATTGCAAGATGTCTCAGATTGACCCTGAATCAGAAGCCACTTCTGGAAAAACGCTTAACTGAGTTTCAGTTCTACCAAAGCTAAGTTCATTTATTTTAAATGTTATAAATGTTTATCTTTAGCTATGGTTTGTAATAAGTTATTATGATATACTTTTACATGCAGAATCCATTAGTATTTATGCTTTATATATTGCCATTCTTACATCTTATGTACAAGAAATATTTAGAAATATTTTTCTGATTCTATTTTAAAGGCTTTGTCTGACTTCGTGCCTTCTAATAAAATTTTTTAGGTCTTTTTCACTTCTTTTTTAATTATTGAAGTTTCAAATGACCAACAACATACTAATTTATCCTTCTCTGATTATGTTTTTTCTCTTTCAGAATTTTCTTCATCAGATATTGACACTAACAAATCTACTTTTTTTTTTATTTTTTATTAAAGTACATTTGTTCTTTGTTGAAAAGGTGTTGATTATTTTGGATATTAAGGTAACTAGTTCTTTAAGACTAGCTGACACTATTTCTGCCTATTTATTCTTCTGTGTTTTCAGAGGTTTTCTTTCCAATTCCCCATACTAGGGAATGGAATAGGCTTAGAATTTTCTTTTATTCCTTCTTCAAAGGTTTTAAACTATATTCTTTGCCAGCAGTTAAATTCAATTTGGAGGGTTCTCCAATTTTTTGGGGCTATCTCTAATCCTACTAATTATGCTATTGTTTCTATAGCAAAATAGTATTTATTTTCCTTTAGATGGTTGTATCTTATTTATGGAAAATTATTTAGATTCAGGTACTTTTCTTGGTCCTGTGATTTATTTGGATTTTGCAATTGCTTCATTTTTGTTCTGTTTACTTTAAGATCAAGTATCAGATTATGATTTATTTTAGCATTGTTAAGGGACAACATTTACTAGACTAGGTGCTGTTGCATTTGTCTTGTTATTTTGCATTTATTGATTATGCAAGTCCACTGTATTGACTGTTCCTTTAAACTGAACTATCATGCTAATAATTTCATTTGTGTCTTCATTTTATTGAATATTTTCGCAAATGAGGGTTAATCTATGTCTTTAGCTTTTTTAGCTAGAAGAATTTTGTGATTTTTATAAAATCCATATTTCTTTTGTTCTAAGATAATCAATTATTTGTTTTATAATTGGATTCAATTCTTAACTGTTACTCTGGGCTTCAAGATTGAGTTCTAAGACTAAAACTTTAAGCTTATACTAGTTTGGTTGTTCTTATTAAGGAACAAATTCCTCAATTCTTTCCCAAGTAACATGTTTATAATTGGAAATTTTTCAGTTCGAAATCAGCTCCCTAATATTGCGATGTACGTGCCGTATTCCAGCTTGGCTGGCAAGAGGCAGGTTAAGACTTTTTTGAAATTTATTTGGTTCTATTCGGTCCAAATTTCTTTGATTTTATTCCAGTAAGGCTAACACTTTCTTTAAGTGTGTTTCGGTCCTATATATTTTGGGTTCTGTTGAAGCATGGCTGGGCACCCATGGGGTTCAAGCGCTGCTCAGACCTGGAATCTTCTGGGGTGTTTCTTCCAGTTCCATTTTTGGGAACTAGGTTTTGGAGTTTTATTCAAACTATTCTGCCTTTTGGTCAGTGATAGCATTATTTGTTTTCATTAGATACAATAAATGCATATTTTCATTTTTCTGTTTTCATTCAGATAATTTTCTGAGGATGCGGAATCTCATATGATTCACTTTGCTCTTCAGGACATAGAGGATCTTTTTTTCAAAAGCTCTTGATTCCTCACACAAGGGTCACCTTTTTTAGGTTTCCAGATATTTGTGTCTCTGTCTTTGTCTCTATCAGACAAGGGACAATTTTATTGTGTTCCGTTTGTTGGTACCTTTAGTCTCTATTATTTCTTTCAGTTGCTATATATGCATAGAAGCTTTAGGTCTTATGGCCTCAGCATTGGATTTAATTCCCTTTGCTCATTTTCAATAGAAAGAACCTTTTCAGTCTTTTATGCTGAATTATGGTGCAGGGATTCTAGGATTTCGCATTTTAAATCTTCGAATCCTAATATTTATCTCTCTTGATTTGGTGGTTAAGATCACCATCATTTAGTTCTACAGGTCTCTTCGTTTCTTTCAACCTGGACCATGATCTTTACAGATGCAAGTCTTTTTGGTTGGGAGGCTGTCTGAGGATCTCTGTCAGCACAAGGGGTTTGGAAATCTCAGGAGGCGAGATTACCATTTGATATTTTAGAACTCTGTGCTTTCTCAGAGTTTTTTTCAATTTGTTTCTTTTTGAAGAAGAGACGTTTAATGCTTTTCAAACAATATCACTACTATGGTGTATGTCAATCATCAGAGTAGGACTGTCAGTCCTTAGGTTGTGACAGAAGTGTCTCGGATATTAGCTTGGGCTAAATTCAGCTCCTATCTAAATTCTGTGGTTTTTATCCCAGGTATAGATATTTGGGAAGCGGATTATCTCTGTTAATCAAGCTTTTCTTCCGGGAGTACGGTCTCTCTTACCCAGATATGTTTTTCATCTCATCTGAATAGAGAACTTCCCAGGGACCTATTAAGGTCCGGGAATCTTCAGGCGGAAGTAGTGTATGCATTGACATTTCTTTGGAATTATCTTTTTGCCTATTTCTTTCCGCCTCTAGTTCTTCTAAAATTCTTATGGAGTATTTGTTTGTTATGCTGGTAGCTCCAGCATGGCCTCTCAGGTTTTGGTATACGAATCTCATTCGGATGGCCAGTTGCCAACGTTGGACACCTCCGTTTTAAACCAGACCTTTTCTTTCTCAAGGCCATTTTTTCCATCAGGATCTCAAATCATTAAATTTGAAGGGATGGAGATTGAACGCTTGGTTTTTAGTCATAGAGGTTTTTCTGACTCATTGATTAATACTATGTTTCAGGCTCATAAATCTGTCTCTAGAAAGATTTATATTGAGTCTGGAAGACCTACTTTTCTTGGCATTCTTTTAAAATTCATAGAATTTTATTATTTTTTCAGGTTGGTTTGGATAAGGTTTTGTCTTCAGTTCTTTGTTAGGACAAATCTCTACTCTTTCTGTTCTTTTTTCACAGAAATATTGCTAATCATCCTGATATTCATTGTGTTGTACAGGCTTTGGTCCATATCAAGCCTGTCATTAATTCAATCTCTCCTCTTTGGAGTCTCAATTTGGTGCTGAGGGCTTTACAGGCTCCTCCGTTTGAAACTATGCATTTTCTGAACATTAAATTACTTTCTTGGAAAAGTATTGTTCCTTTTGGTTATTTCTTCTACTAGAAGAGTTTTTGAGTTATCTGCTCTTTTTTGTGAATATCCTTTTCTGATTTTTCATCAGGATAAGGCAGTGTTACTTCCTGATATTCATCATTTTTTTTCAGGTTTTGATTGATATCAAACCTGTCATTAAGCCAATTTCTCCTCCTTGGAGTCTTAATTGGGTTCTGAAGGTTTTTCAGGCTCTTCTATTTTGAGCATATGCTTGCTCTGGACATTCATTACTTTCATGGAAAGTATTGTTCTTTTTGAACATCTCTTCAGTTAGAACAGTTTTTGAATTATCTGTTCTTTCTTGTGAATCTCCTTGTTCTGATTTTTCATCAGGATAAGGTGTTTTTTTGCTGTCCTCATTTCAATTTTCACCTAAGTTGTGAATTCTAACAACATTAATGGAGGAATTATTGTCTTTTCCTTGTGTCCTAATCCTAAGAATTCTTTGGTAAGATTCTTACATTCTTTAGGATGTGGTAAGAGTTTTGAAATATTATGTTGAAACTACTCAGATTTCAGACAGACTTCTAGTCTATTTGTTATCTTTTCTGGTTTTAGGAAGGTCAGAAGGCTTCTGCCATTTCTTTGGCATCTTGGTTAAGCTTTTGACTCATGCTTATTTGGAGTCGTATTATTCCCCGTCTCAGAGGATTACGGCTCATTCTACTAGGTCAGTTTCTACTTCCTGGGCTTTTTAAGAATGAAGTTTCTGTTGATCAAATTTGCAAAGCAATGACTTGGTCTTCTTTGCATACTTTTACTAAATTCTACCATTTTGATGTTTTCTCTTCTTTAAAAGCAGTTTTTTGGTAGAATAGTACTTCAGGCAGCTGTTTCAGTTTGATTCTTCTGCTTATAATTATTAAAATTGAAACTTTTGATTTGGGTAGTGGATTATTTTTTCAGCGGAATTGGCTGTCTTTATTTTATCCCTCCCTCTCTAGTGACTCTTGCGTGGAAGTTCCACATCTTGGGTATTTATATCCCATACGTCACTAGCTCATGGACTCTTGCTAATTACATGAAAGAAAACATAATTTATGTAAGAACTTACCTGATAAATTCATTTCTTTCATATTAGCAAGAGTCCATGAGGCCCACCCTTTTTTTTATGGTGGTTATGATTTTTTTGTATAAAGCACAATTATTCCAATTCCTTATTTTTTTTATGCTTTCGCTCTTTTCTTATCACCCCACTTCTTGGCTATTCATTAAACTGAATTGTGGGTGTGGTGAGGGGTGTATTTATAGGCATTTTAAGGTTTGGGAAACTTTGCCCCTCCTGGTAGGAATGTATATCCCATACGTCACTAGCTCATGGACTCTTGCTAATATGAAAGAAATGAATTTATCAGGTAAGTTCTTACATAAATTATGTTTTTTGTATTTTTTTATTTAAAAACATAAGGTAATTAAATTATTTGCCACTGTTTTGACTGCACAGTGTGCCCAGGTAGGCATCAAATTGCACTACCTTAAAGGGACAGTATACACTCATTTTCATATAACTGCATGTAATAGACACTACTATAAAGCATAAGATGCACAGATATTGATATAAAAATCCAGTATAAAACTGTTTAAAAACGTACATAGAAGCTTTCAGTTTAGCTCTGTTGAAAAGGTAGCTGGAAAGCCCACTGCAAGTGGGAAATAAGACACTCCCCCTCCCCCTTCTTTTGCATATGAAAAGACCCTTTACACAAACAGGAGAAAGCTGGAGAAGGTAGCTGACGGTATTCAAATAAAACTTTGGGGCTTGGTTAGGAGTCTGAAAATCAGAGCAATGTTATTTAAAAATAAGCAAAATTATACATTTAAAAAACAAACAAACTTTATGGGCTTTATAAATAGATCATCTACAAAACATTTATGCAAAGAAAAAATGTGTATAATGGCCCTTTAATTCTTAGTATTGAGACACCTGTTGTTCAGGTTGACCAGTAGATGGTGCTGTTCTGATTATTTTACATTCAGTATTGCCACAAAATAGTTTCAGCTCCATTGTTATTTTCCATCTTGCATAACTTCATCATAAAACCGGTTCCTTTTACCACAGCAGCGTTTATTACCCCCTGCATTACCTCACCACTGACATCTCCTGTCTTCAGCTATCCACATTTACCTCCGACACACATTTCACTCCTATAGCACATAACTCTGCATTCTCAGGTGCTTCCTGTTATGCTGTTCACCAAACTCCACCGCTCCCTAATGGTTAGCACAGCCCACAGTAGATACAACAATAAAGCAAAAATACAATAATAATAATGTGATGTACAGGTAATGGAAAGGTTTTAGCATGAGCTGCCCTCTTATTTACATGTACTAAGGTAATATGTACTAAAGTTTGAATTTGACAAATCTAGCCAAATAGATGTCCCCAAGACGTGTAATTACTCAAAATACCTTTATGGAAATTAATTTAAATGTCAAATAAAGTTTTCAATCAATGTATATAACTGAATAATATTTTTTGATGACGGCGTCCCTTTAACGTAATAAATTTTTGGGGGGTTTATTGTCCCTTTAAATCACAGATACATTAGATAATCATGTCCATAGTTTTAATTAATACAGGCTATCCATTTCAAAAATTGTAGCTGATTTTGAAATACATTTCTTTAGGTGCAGCAAAGAATAATTAGGTGTCTGTGTTCTATTACATCAGTTGTCCTGAACCTATTTTATTTATTCACTTGCACAATAAACTTTTGCAATTCAGTTGCGACACCTTTTGTTTGTCCATGACAATAACTACATAAATGGAATGCGTTGGAATAAACATGTCATTATGGTGAGCTAGTAACTATGTGTGCTGATTTCACTATGGGTAAACCTAAAAGCTTTTCAAGATAAATAGCTTATGTTCAGCCAAGGATATTATCTACAGTATGTGTATAATGATAGATTTCACTGAACAAAAATATGCTAAATAACTCATCCCTTGGAGGTTATCACCCTCATTACAGAGACATTTTCCCAATGTTCTAATTCTCTTTGCTGGCAGTAATGGGGGGTGTAATTTCAGATTGTTCTGCCACTTTAGTTGAAATCACTGCTACAGGTTAATGATACCTTCTCATGAGTGATATAAATGCATACTGCAATTTAGTTACTAGATTAACACAGTCCAATGAAATATACATTTAATTCTGCAGCTTTTCCCATTTCTAGTCACAGATTTTGAATATTCATGTGTTGTTTTTATTATTATAAGTAGTTTCTTAGTGCTGAATACAAGCATAGGGGTTCACAATGTCACTGGCCCGTGGCAAAACGCACAGATAAAACTGACCACACAAAACAGATGAGTAGGGTCGTGAGCCAGAGTATACAGGTATGTTTTTCCAAAAATGACTTACAGGTGATAGGATAACCTGTGACAGACACGATTACTTTAGATACCATACTGGAGTCATTTGATGATATTCAAACTACTTTAGAAGTCATTTGCACATCATCAGGCTTGTAAAGTCATCAGCTAAGGTAAAACATTCTGGTTGATGAATTCAGAATGATTAGCAGATAACCTTACTGATTACTTTAAAAGCATGAACAGCCAGTGAATGACTCTAGAGTCATCTCATTTAAATATTTTGGCCTGTGGACATACTTCAGGATGGCTTCTGATGACTGATCTGGAGTAATTGATTACTTCAGAATGACTCCAGGAAAATCATCCTTTTTGATTAGGGAAGCGCTATTAGTGCGCTTAGTAAAAGCACAAAAATACTTTTTATTTTTTTATTTTTAAAGGGATCTTGTCAGACATGTTGATCATATAATTATTTTTTTTTTAAAGCAGGTGACTATTAGCATAAAGTAAGACACCTTTTAAAACGTCTTAACATAATCTTAAACGAACAGTAAAGTTAAAATTAAACTTCCATGAGTCAGATGGAGCATGCAATTTTCAAGTACCTTTAAAATTAATTTCTGTTATCAAATACGCTTCATCCTTTTGGTATCTTTTCTGGAAGAGCATACCTTGGTAGGCTCAGGACCAACAATGCAGCAAAGTTATTTGGTAACTTTAAACAAGTCTTTTATCATTGGCTCACCAGATGTGTTCTACTAGATCCTAGTGTAGAATTGCTGCTCTGAAGATGACTTTAACTATACTGTATGTACAACCCCTTTGCACAGTTATATACATGCAAGTGCAATAATAAAATGCTGTTATACAGAGCATCTTCTTTATGCTCTTGCATGTCTCTTTAAAAAATTATCACAGTGTGAGTAATAAAAGGACCTGGTAAATTGTGGCTGCGCATATATGTGTCTTGTCATTGGCTTAGCAGATGTGTTCAGCTAGCTCACAGTAGTGCATTGCTGCTTTTGAGAGTACTCTTGAACAATAATACCAAGAGAATGAAGCAATTTTAATAATAGAAGTAAATTGTAAAGTTGTTTAAAATTGCATGTTCTGTATTGTAAAGTGTTTTCTTCCTAATTGCTGGTGGGAATAACACTCCTCGCCAGCAGGAGGAGGCAAAGAGCACCACAGTAAAACTGTTAAGTATAGCTTCCCTACCCACAAACCCCAGTCATTCTCTTTGCCTTTTGTGCATGGAGGAGGGGAAGTTTAGTGTGTATTTAAAATAGTTTTTTTCTGAGAAGATTGATTACTTCAAGCAAATTTCAGGGTATAGCCATACTCCAAGTTAGTCTTTGCTGTCGAGCTGTGGTGGCTTTAAAACAGTGGGGGACTTGAAAAGAGGTGCTTGCTGCATTTTCCCCATATCGCTGCCCTAGTTTGAGATACCAAAGTTGGTTACTTTGTTATCTGTCTTTTTTCCAGGTCTCTGTGAGGAAGAGGTGTCCTCTCATACCTAGGGACTGTCTCCATGCCGGACAGCTGAGCAGGTAAGAAGCTTGTCTTCCAGGTGGGAGATAGGGGCACCTAAGTGATTTTACCTTGCTAATGTATAGGGAGGATATTAGTTCACCCTGGTGTAAGGGCTACGCTAAGGCATGGCTGCAGGCATAGTGATTAAGTTGAGAGACTAGAATCTAGGTTTGATCTAACCTAAACAGTTTAGGGGAATCGGTTTTGGATTTAAGCATGTGTGTTTTTGTCAATACTTTTTAATTGTGTGAGCACTGTGTGTTGGGATTTGAAATACTTTATTTAATTATAACGCCATAGCAGCGTGTGTATTACTTTAGGCCATGTCCCCTCCTTCGTAGCTCCTCGGGAGGTTTTCAAGCCTCCCTTATGTTTGATCACGTGATCGGCCCTTCTGCTCTGTTCTCTACGGAGGCTTTTTCATATCGGCTTCGGCAGTTCTCAGAGAAAGCGCAAGAGGGGAGGTTGGAAGAATCCTGTTACGTGGTGGTGGTAAGGAGACGCCTCAGTATACTGGGTGTGGAGGGAGGTTTAGTCGGAGCGATAACGCTCATCTTATGTTATAAGCTTTTTTTATTATCATTCCCAATAGCGCTTATTTTTTCTTCAACATGAATTATTATATATATCTTTCAAAAGGCTACGGCCTGTGGAGATGGTGAACAGGCATGTCTGACATGGATCAGGAATCCGTTCAATTCATCCCATGTTTGTTGTGTTTAGACACACAAATTGCAGCCCCCATTCAATTCTGTTCCTCCTGTGTTAAACAGATATTACAGGGTAAGGATTTTTTTTTTAAATGTGGAACCTAATGTCTCTTAGGAGGATGCTGTCCAGGTATTACCAGGGCCATCTCATATTTCGTCCCAATCCTCTATGGCATCTAACACTGTGTCCTGTGGTTCCTTGCTAACTCCCAGGGGAGTGTTTTTAAAGGCAGAGATTGCTGTACAGGTATCCTCTGTTGTATCTGCAGCCTTAGCCGAGTTTACCAGATTTCAGGGGAAGCGCAAGAGGAAAACTAAGAATTCAGATAACAAGGTATCTGTTCCTGGCACTGAGTCTCAGGCTCCTCATAAATCTGAGGATGAGGAAGACTCTCATTCTGAGGTTGAGATCTCAGATTCGGACAGTATAATTCCTTCTTCTGATGGTGAAGGAGTTTCCTTCAGATTTAAGCTTGAACACCTTCGGTTACTATTAAAAGAGGTTTTAGCTACCTTGGATGATTCAGAGACCCAGGCGGTAGTCACGCCTAAGACGTCTAGTAAACGTAATAGTTTTTTGACGTTCCTTCCTCTTTGGAGGTCTTTCCTGTGCCAGATCGAGCTAAGGAGATCATAACTCAGGAATGGGAGAAGCCAGGAGTGACTTTTACTCTTTCTCTGGTGTTTAGAATTTTTTTTTCCGGTGGAGACATCTATCAAGGAGCCTTGGTCTATGGTGCCCAAGGTGGAAGGGGCCATTTCTACCCTGGCTAAGAGAACCACTATTCCTATTGAGGATAGTTGCTCTTTCAAGGATCCAATGGATAAAACGGTGGAGGCGTACTTAAAAAAGATTTATGTACATCTAGGTCTCCAATGGCCAGTAGTATGTATTGCCACGGTGACTAGTGCAGCTTCCTATTGGTTTGATGCTTTGTCTGATTCTGTTCAGGAAGAGATGCCTTTAGACGAGATTCAGGATAGGTTTAGGGCTCTTAAGTTAGCCAATTCCTATATTGCAGACGCTGTTTCGCAGTTTTAGCCAAAAGGGCTTTATGGCTAAAGTCTTGGTCAGCCGATGTTTCGTCTAAGGTCAAGCTTATGGCACTTCCTTACAAGGGAAAGACCTTATTTGGACCAGGTTTGGCGGAAATAATTTTTGACATTACAGGCGGAAAGGGGTCCTTTCTGCCTCAAGATAAGAAGAACAGACCAAAGGTAAATCAGTGTAATTCTTCATACAAACAGGGCAATAGCAAGCTCTCCTGGAAACCAAATCAGTCTTGGAGCAAGGGGAAGCATTCTAAAAAGCCCACGACTGACTCTAATTCCGCTAGAAGGGGTGGCCCCCAATCCAGGATTGGATCAGGTAGGGGGCAGACTGTATCAGTTCTCTCAGACCTAGATAAGAGACATTCTGGACCTTTGGGCTGTGGAAATTGTTTTTCAGGGCTACAGGTTGGAGTTCAGAAATTGCTATCCCAGAGGCAGTTTTCACCTTTCCAGATTATCTGCAGACCGGATAAAAAGAGAGACGTTCTTGAAATGTGTTTAAGGTCTCTCGTCTCTGGGAGTAATTGTCCCTGTTACAAAGCAGGAGCAGGGTCTGGGATTTTACTCAAACCTATTTGTGATTCCCCAAAAAAATGGGACCTTCCGGCCCATTCTAGACCTAAAATGTCTAAACAAATTCCTCAGGGTTCCATCCTTCAAGATGGAAACCATTCTTACGATTCTTCCATTGATTCAAGAAGGTCAGTTCATGATGACCATAGATCTAAAGGATGCATACTTGCATGTTCCCATTCACAGAGATCATCACAAATTCCTGAGGTTTGCTTTTCTCAACCAACACTTCCAGTTCGTGGCCCTACCTTTTGGCCTTGCCATGGTTTCCAGGAAATTCTCAAAGGTTCTAGGAGCTCTCTTGGCGGTGGTTCGGTCCAGGGGGATTTCAGTGGCTCCCTACCTGGACGACATTCTGGTTCAGGCTCCATCTTTCTCCAACATTGGTGTGTCCGGTCCACGGCGTCATCCATAACTTGTGGGAATATTCTCTTCCCCAACAGGAAATGGCAAAGAGCACAGCAAAAGCTGACCATATAGTCCCTCCTAGGCTCCGCCCACCCCAGTCATTCTCTTTGCCGTTGCACAGGCAACATCTCCACGGAGATGGTGAAGAGTATGTGGTGTTTAGTTGTAGTTTTTTATTCTACTATCAAGAGTTTGTTATTTTAAAATAGTGCTGGTATGTACTATTTACTCTGAAACAGAAAAGGATGAAGAGTTCTGTTTGTGAGAGGAATATGATTTTAGCAGCAGTAACTAAAATCTTTTGCTGTTTCCACATAGGACTGTTGAGATGAGATAATTTTAGTTGGGGGAAACAGTTAGCAGACTTCTCTGCTTAAGGTATGACTAGCCATATTTCTAACAAGACTGTGTAATGCTGGAAAGCTGTCATTTTTCCCCTCATGGGGACCGGTAAGCCATTTTCTTAGTCTCAAACAGAATAAAGGGCTTAATATGGGCTATAAAACTGGTAGACACTTTTATGGGCTAGATCGATTGCTTTATTTGGGCATTTTATACAGCTTGAGGTTAAAATTCACACTTTATAACTTTGGGGAAGTTATTTTCACGGCAGGCACTGGCTTAGACACCTTCCCAGTCAGGAAGGGCCTTCTTTGTAGTAGGGAGAGCCTCATTTTCGCGCCATTACTACGCAGTTACTTTTGAGAGCAGGACATGCAGCTGCATGGGTCTGGAAGTAGTTGAAAAGGTCCCTAGAAGGCTTCATTTGGTATCGTATACCCCCCTGGGTTTGGTAAAGTCGCAGCAAAGGCTGTAGCTGGGACTGTAGAGGGGTTAAAACTATAAACGGCTCCGGTTTTGTCATTTTAAGGGTTAAAGGTCTGAAATTTGGGGTGCAATGATTTGAGTGCTTTAAGACACTGTGGTGAAAATTTGGTTAAGATTGAACAATTCCTTCATAGTTTTTCACATATTCAGTAAAAAAGTGTGCCCTGTTTAAAATTTAAAGAGACAGTAACGTTTTTATTTTAAAACGTTTTTTGTACTTTATTGACAAGTTTAAGCCTGTTTAACATGTCTGTGCCTTCAGATAAACTATGTTCTGTATGTATGGAAGCCAATGTGTCTCCCCCTTCAAAATTGTGTGATAATTGTGCCATAGCGTCCAAACAAAGTAAGGACAGTACTGCCACAGATAGTAATGTTGCCCAAGATGATTCATCAGATGAAGGGAGTAGACATAGTTCTACATCATCTCCTTCTGTGTCTATACCAGTTATGCCCGCGCAGGCGACCCCTAGTACTTCTAGCGCGCCAATGCTTGTTACTATGCAACAATTGACGGCAGCAATGGATAACTCCATAGCAAATATTTTATCCAAAATGCCTGCATTTCAGAGAAAGCTCGATTGCTCTGTTTTAAACACTGTAGAGCAGGAGGGCGCTGATGATAATTACTCTGTCATACCCTCACACCAATCTGAAGTGGCCATGAGGGAGGTTTTGTCAGATGGGGAAATTTCTGATTCAGGTAGAATTTCTCAACAGGCAGAACCTGATGTTGTGACATTTAAATTTAAATTAGAGCATCTCCGCGCACTGCTTAAGGAGGTGCTATCTACTCTGGATGATTGTGACAACCTGGTCATTCCAGAAAAATTGTGCAAGATGGACAAGTTCCTAGAGGTTCCGGTGCACCCCGATGCTTTTCCTATACCCAAGCGGGTGGCGGACATAGTGAATAAGGAGTGGGAAAAGCCCGGTATACCCTTTGTCCCCCCTCCTATATTTAAGAAATTATTTCCTATGGTCGACCCCAGAAAGGACTTATGGCAGACAGTCCCTAAGGTCGAGGGGGCAGTTTCTACACTAGCCAAGCGCACTGCTATTCCTATCGAGGATAATTGTGCTTTCAAAGATCCTATGGATAAAAAATTGGAGGGTTTGCTTAAAAAGATTTTTGTACAGCAAGGTTACCTCCTGCAACCTATTTCGTGCATTATTCCTGTCACTACAGCAGTGTGGTTCTGGTTCGAGGAACTAGAAAAGTCGCTCAGTAGAGAGACTCCGTATGAGGAGGTTATGGACAGAATTCACGCACTTAAGTTAGCTAATTCCTTTATTTTAGATGCCGCTTTGCAGTTAGCTAGATTAGCAGCGAAAAATTCAGGGTTTGCAATTGTGGCGCGCAGAGCGCTCTGGCTAAAGTCTTGGTCAGCGGATGTATCTTCCAAGACAAAATTGCTTAATATCCCTTTCAAGGGCAAAACCCTTTTTGGGACAGAATTGAAAGAGATTATCTCAGACATCACTGGGGGTAAGGGCCATGCCCTCCCACAAGATAGGCCTTTCAAGGCCAAGAATAAGTCTAATTTTCGTTCCTTTCGCAATTTCAGGAACGGACCGGCCTCCAACTCTGCAGCCTCTAGACAAGAGGGCAATGCTTCACAAACCAAACCAGCTTGGAAACCGATGCAAGGCTGGAACAAGGGTAATCAGGCCAAGAAGCCTGCTGCTGATACCAAAACAGCATGAAGGAGTAGCCCCCGATCCGGGACCGGATCTAGTAGGGGGCAGACTCTCTCTCTTCGCTCAGGCTTGGGCAAGAGATGTTCAGGATCCCTGGGCACTAGAAATAGTTTCTCAGGGTTATCTTCTGGAATTCAAGGAACTACCCCCAAGGGGAAGGTTCCACATGTCTCACTTATCTTCAAAACAAATAAAGAGACAGGCATTCTTACATTGTGTAGAAGACCTGTTAAAAATGGGAGTGATACACCCAGTTCCAACTGTGGAACAAGGAATGGGGTTTTACTCAAATCTGTTTGTAGTTCCCAAAAAAGAGGGAACCTTCAGACCAATTCTGGATTTAAAGACTCTAACAAATTTCTAAGAGTGCCATCGTTCAAAATGGAAACTATTCGAACAATCTTACCTACAATCCAAGAGGGTTAATTTATGACTACCGTGGATCTAAAGGATGCGTATCTACATATTCCTATCCACAAAGATCATCATCAGTTCCTAAGGTTCGCCTTTCTGAACAAACATTACCAGTTTGTGGCTCTCTCATTCGGTCTAGCCACTGCTCCAAGGATTTTCACAAAGGTACTCAGGTCCCTTCTAGCGGTTCTAAGACCAAGGGGCATTGCAGTGGCACCTTATTTGGACGACATTCTGATACAAGCGTCGTCTCTGTCAAAGGCAAAGGCTCACACAGACATCGTTCTGGCCTTTCTCAGATCTCACGGGTGGAAGGTGAACATAGAAAAAAGTTCCCTGTCTCCGTCGACAAGAGTTCCTTTCTTGGGGACAATAATAGATTCTTTAGAAATGAAGATTTTCCTGACAGATGTCAGAAAGTCAAAACTTCTAAACGTTTGTCAAGTTCTTCACTCTGTTCCACGTCCTTCCATAACTCAGTGCATGGAAGTAGTAGGGTTGATGGTTGCAGCAATGGACATAGTTCCTTTTGCGCGAATTCATCTAAGACCATTACAACTGTGCATGCTGAAACAGTGGAATGGGGACTTTACAGACTTGTCATTGTCACGACCGACGCCAGTCTAGTGGGCTGGGGCGCGGTCTGGGACTCCCTGAAAGCTCAGGGTCTATGGTCTCGGGAAGAGTCTCTTCTCCCGATAAACATTCTGGAACTGAGAACGATATTCAATACTCTCAGGGCTTGGCCTCAACTAGCAAAGGCCAGATTCATAAGATTCCAATCAGACAACATGACGACTGTTGCTTACATCAACCATCAGGGGGGAACAAGGAGTTCCCTGGCGATGAGAGAAGTGACCAAAATCATAAAATGGGCGGAGGATCACTCCTGCCACCTATCTGCGATCCACATCCCAGGAGTGGAAAACTGGGAGGCGGATTATCTGAGTCGTCAGACATTCCATCCGGGGGAGTGGGAACTCCACCCGGACATATTTGCCCAGTTGACCCAATTATGGGGCATTCCAGACATGGATCTAATGGCGTCTCGTCAGAACTTCAAAGTTCCTTGCTACGGGTCCAGATCCAGGGATCCCAAGGTGACTCTAGTGGATGCATTAGTAGCGCCTTGGACCTTCAACCTAGCTTATGTGTTTCCACCGTTTCCTCTCATTCCCAGGCTGGTAGCCAGGATCAAACAGGAGAGGGCCTCTGTGATTTTGATAGCTCCTGCATGGCCACTCAGGATTTGGTATGCAGACCTGGTGAATATGTCATCGGCTCCACCATGGAAGCTACCTTTGAGACAGGATCTTCTAGTTCAGGGTCCATTCGAACATCCAAATTGAACGCTTGATTTTATCTAAGCGTGGGTTTTCGGATTCTGTGATAGATACTCTGGTTCAAGCCAGAAAACCTGGAGTAAGATTAAAGTTCCTAGGATCCTTTTCTTTCTCCAAGAAGGTTTGGATAAGGGATTATCAGCGAGTTCTCTAAAAGGACAGATTTCTGCTTTATCTGTCTTGTTACACAAACGACTGGCAGCTGTGCCAGATGTTCAAGCTTTTGTTCAGGCTTTGGTCAGGATCAAGGCTGTTTACAGACCTTTGACTCCTCCCTGGAGTCTGAATTTAGTTCTTTCAGTTCTTCAAGGGGTTCCGTTTGAACCTCTACATTCCATAGATATCAAGATGTTATCTTGGAAAGTTCTGTTTTTGGTTGCTATTTCTTCTGCTAGAAGAGTTTCTGAGTTAGCTGCTCTGCAGTGTATTCCGCCCTATCTGGTGTTCCATTCAGATAAGGTTGTTTTGCGTACTAAACCTGGTTTCCTTCCAAAGGTTGTTTCCAACAAAAATATTAACCAGGAAATAGTTGTGCCTTCTTTGTGTCCGAATCCAGTTTCAAAGAAGTATGTAGTACGTGCTTTAAAGTTCTATTTAGAAACAACAAAGGTTTTCAGACAAACGTCTTCTCTGTTTGTCGTTTATTCTGGCAAGAGGAGAGGTCAAAAAGTTACTGCTACCTCTCTTTCATTTTGGCTGAAAAGCATCATCCGATTGGCTTACGAGACTGCCGGACGGCAGCCTCCCGATCGAATCACAGCTCACTCTACTAGGGCTGTGGTTTCCACATGGGCCTTCAAGAACGAGGCTTCTGTTGATCAGATATGTAAAGCAGCGACTTGGTCTTCCCTGCACACTTTTGCCAAATTCTACAAATTTGATACTTTTGCTTCTTCTGAGGCTATTTTTGGGAGAAAGGTTTTGCAAGCCGTGGTGCCTTCCGTTTAGGTAACCTGATTCGCTTCCTCCCTTCATCTGTGTCCTAAAGCTTTGGTATTGGTTCCCACAAGTTATGGATGACGCCGTGGACCGGACACACCAATGTTGGAGAAAACAGAATTTATGCTTACCTGATAAATTACTTTCTCCAACGGTGTGTCCGGTCCACGGCCCGCCCTGGTTTTTTAATCAGGTTTGATGAATTTCTTTCTTTAACTACAGTCACCACGGTACCCTATAGTTTCTCCTGTTTTTTTCTCCTGTCCGTCGGTCGAATGACTGGGGTGGGCGGAGCCTAGGAGGGAATATATGGACAGCTTTTGCTGTGCTCTTTGCCATTTCCTGTTGGGGAAGAGAATATTCCCACAAGTTATGGATGACGCCGTGGACCGGACACACCGTTGGAGAAAGTAATTTATCAGGTAAGCATAAATTCTGTTTTTCCTCAAGCAGCATCTCACACTGAGATGTTACTGTCTTTTCTCCGATCTTACGGGTGGAAAGTAAATTTGGAAAATTGCTCCCTGGTTCCGGCGAGGAGGGTAGTCCAAACAAGAGTGCAAACTGCCGATCAACATCCTGGAATTGAGGGCAATATACAACGAGCTAATGGCTTGGCCTCAATTGGCTTTGGCCCAGTTTATCAGATTCCAATCAGACAACATAACCTCAGTGACTTAAGTCAACCACCAGGGGGGAACTCAGAGCTCTCTAGCCATGAAGGAGGTGACTCGGATCATTCTGTGGGCGGAGTAACACTGTTGTTGCCTTTCTGCCATTCACATCCCGAGAGTGGACAATTGGGAAATCGGATTTCCTAAGCAGACAGGCATTCCATCCCGGGGAGTGGGAGTCTTATCCGGAGGTGTTCTCCAGGTTAACGTCTAAATGGGGGATACCTGAGTTGGATCTGATGGCGTCTCGACAAAATGCCAAGCTTCTGAAGTACGGTTCGAGGTCGAGGGTTCCTCAGGCCTTCTTAATAGATGCGTCGACAGTCCCTTGGAACTACTGAATAGCCTACCTGCTTCCTCCGTTTGCTCTTCTTCCACGGGTGATTGCTCGTATAAAACAGGAAAGGGCATCTGTGATCCTAATTGCCCCAGCTTGACCTCGAAGGATCTGGTATGCGGACCTAGTGGAGATGTCTCTACCTCTGTGGAGGTTACCCTTGAGGAAGGACCTTCTACTTCAGGGGTCACAACCAGTAACACCCGCAGAAGTGACGCCAAGTACCTCTAGTGCGTCGACTTCATTTACTTTACAAGACATGGCCACAGTTATGAATACAACCCTCACAGCGGTTTTATCTATCCTGCCTGGTTTACAAGAAAAGCGTGACGGCTCTGGGTTAAGAACAACTGCTGAGCCTTCTGACGCTTTAGTAGTTCTAAACTTTTGAACATCCCTTTCAAAGGAAAGACCCTATTCGGGCCTGAACTGAAAGAGATTATTTCAGACATCACTGGAGGGAAAGGCCACACCCTCCCTCAGGATAAAACAAATAAAATGAGGACCAAACAAAATAATTTTCGTTCCTTTCGGAACTTCAAGGGTTGTCCCGCTTCAGCTTCCCCTGCTGCAAAGCAAAAGGGGAATTTTGCCCAATCCAAGTCAGTCTGGAGACCTAACCAGGCTTGGAACAAAGGTAAACAGGCCAAGAAGCCTGCTGCTGCCTCCAAGACAGCATGAAGGGGTATCAGAAAAAATGTATAACAGGAGCACCAAGTATATGGATAAAAAATCAAACTTTATTTAGAACATAAAGGGTATCTTAACCCCTGGGTAAGAACATACAATTATAGTTAAACAGATGACAAAAAGGCTGACCGGTTTCGGCTGTTGCCTTACTCCTAGCCTGCTTAAAACTGTCTGTCAGTTCTCAGATTTAAAAACCATCATCTGTGATCCTATTGGTTCAAAAACCCCACACCCCTCATTGTAACTCCCTTCAGCTGGGATCAATTAACCCTCCTTGTCAACATAGCTGCACTAGTCTATTTAATCAATATTACAAAATTACAAAAAGAGTGAGTTCCTAACCTCCTATTTATCATTAGTACTCAATATTTAATAAGTGCCAAACAACGAACAATGACAAATGACAGAATCTATCAGTTGGGTCTATTCAACAATTATATTGCATCTATGTATAGAGAAACTGTCTCTGAGTTGAAACCGCTTGTATAAAGAGACATGTATAAACACGAGTACTGTGTGTTCTGGTATCTAACCTGTCTCTTTTAACAGCTCTCAGGTCACAAACCAAACCAGCTTGGAAACCGATGCAAGGCTGGAACAAGGGTAATCAGGCCAAGAAGCCTGCTGCTGATACCAAAACAGCATGAAGGGGTAGCCCCTGATCCGGGACCGGATCTAGTAGGGGGCAGACTCTCTCTCTTCGCTCAGGCTTAGGCGAGAGATGTTCACGATTCCTGGGCGTTAGAAATTGTGTCCCAGGGATATCTTCTGGACTTCAAAGACTCCCCCACAAGGGGGAGATTTCATGTTTCTCAATTGTCTGCAAACCAGACAAAGAGAGAGGCGTTCTTACGCTGTGTAGAAGACCTACATACCATGGGAGTGATCCCTCCAGTTCCAAAAGCGGAACAAGGGCTAGGTTTTTTTGTTTTTTTTGTTTTTTTCCAACAAGCTTTATTGACAGAAAAAAATTTGACAACATACTTTAAAGACAATTGTGCAACAAGAAACAGTAATATTGTAGACAATTCTCATGGACACTAATCTTTTTATCCATCTCAAGAAAAGCCATAAATCGTAATGTCCAATGAGAGAATAAAGGGGCTAGGTTTTTACTCAAACCTGTTTGGGGTTCCCAAAAAAGAGGGAACTTTAAGACCAATCTTGGATCTCAAAATTCTAAACAAATTCCTCAGAGTACCATCATTCAAGATGGAGACTATTCTGACTATTCTACCTCTGATCCAGGAGGGTCAATATATGACTACCGTGGATTTAAAGGATGCATATTTACACATCCCTATTCACAGAGATCATCATTAATTCCTCAGATTCGCCTTTCTGGACAGGCATTACCAGTTTGTGGCCCTTTCCTTCGGGTTGGCCACGGCTCCCAGGATTTTCACAACGGTGCTAGGGTCCCTTTTGGCGGTTTTAAGACCGTGGGGCATAGCAGTGGCGCCTTATCTAGACGACATCTTAATTCAGGCGTCGACTTTCCAGTTAACCAAGTCTCACTCGGACATCGTGTTGGCTTTTCTGAGATCTCACGGGTGGAAGGTGAACATATGAAGAGTTCTCTCTTCCCTCTCACAAGAGTTTCCTTCCTAGGGACTCTGATAGACTCGGTAGAAATGAAAATATTTCTGCGGAGGTCAGAAAATCAAAACTCTTAACCACTTGCCGAGCTCTTCATGCCATTCCTCGGCCATCAGTGGCTCAGTGTATGGAGGTAATCGGACTCATGGTAGCGGCAATGGACATAGTTCCTTTTGCCCGCCTACACCTCAGACCACTGCAACTGTGCATGCTCAAACAGTGGAATGGGGATTATGCAGATTTATCTCCGCAAATACATCTGGATCAGGAGACAAGAGATTCTCTTCTCTGGTGGTTGTCTCAGGACCACCTGGCTCAGGGAATGTGTTTACGCAGGCCAGATTAGATCATTGTAACAACAGATGCCAGCCTGCTAGGCTGGGGTGCAGTCTGGAACTCCCTGAAAGCACAGGGCTTATGGTCTCGGGAGGAAACTCTCCTCCCGATAAACATTCTAGAACTGAGAGTGATATTCAATGCGCTTCAGGCGTGGCCTCAGCTAGCTGCGGCCAAATTCATCAGATTTCAGTCGGACAACATCACGACTGTAGCTTACATCAATCACCAAGGAGGAACACAAAGTCCTCTAGCGATGATGGAAGTGATCAAAATAATCTGATGGGCCGAGACTCACTCTTGCCATCTTTCAGCAATCCACATCCCAGGGGTAGAGAACTGGGAGGCGGATTTCCTAGGTCGTCAGACTTTTCATCCGGGGGAGTGGGAGCTCCATCCGGAAGTATTTGCCCAGCTGACTCAGCTATGGGGCACACCAGAATTGGATCTGATGGTGTCCCGTCAGAACGCCAAGCTTCCTTGTTACGGGTCCAGGTCCCAGGATCCCCAGGCGGTACTGATAGATGCTCTAGCAGTGCCTTGGCCCTTCAATCTGGCCTATGTATTTCCACCGTTTCCTCTCCTCCCACTTCTGGTTGCCAGAATCAAGCAGGACAGAGCTTCAGTGATTTTGATAGCACCTGCGTGGCCACGCAGGACTTGGTATGCAGACCTGGTGGACATGTCATCGTTTCCACCGTGGACTCTGCCGATGAGGCAGGACCTTCTGATCCAAGGTCCATTCAAGCATCCAAATCTAATTTCTCTGCGTCTGACTGCTTGGAGATTGATTGCCTGATTTT
This sequence comes from Bombina bombina, assembly GCF_027579735.1. Classification (NCBI taxonomy): domain Eukaryota; kingdom Metazoa; phylum Chordata; class Amphibia; order Anura; family Bombinatoridae; genus Bombina; species Bombina bombina. Next base: position 98,134,444 of record NC_069507.1, read on the forward strand.
TTTTCAAAGCCTGGTTTCTCTGAGTCGGTCATTGATACCCTGATTCAAGCTAGAAAGCCTGTCACCAGGAAAATCTATCATAAGATATGGCGCAAATATCTTTATTGGTGTGAATCCAAGGGTTACTCATGGAGTAAGATTAGGATTCCTAGAATATTGTCTTTTCTCCAAGAAGGATTGGAGAAGGGATTATCAGGTAGTTCATTAAAAGGACAGATATCTGCTCTGTCTATTCTTTTACACAAACGTCTGGCAGATGTCCCAGATGTTCAAGCTTTTAGTCCGGCTTTAGTCAGAATCAAGCCTGTATTTAAACCCGTTGCTCCGCCATGGAGCCTAAACTTAGTTCTTAAAGTTCTTCAAGGGGTTCCGTTTGAACCTATGCATTCCATAGATATTAAGCTTCTATCTTGGAAAGTTCTGTTTTTAGTAGCTATCTCTTCGGCTCAAAGAGTTTCTGAGTTATCTGCTTTACAGTGTGACTCACCTTATCTGGTTTTCCATGCAGATAAGGTTTGCGTACCAAACCTGGATTCCTTCCCAAGGTTGTTTCTAATAGGAATATCAATCAGGAAATTGTTGTTCCTACGCTGTGTCCTAATCCTTCTTCAAAGAAGGAACGTCTGTTGCACAATCTTGATGTGGTTCGTGCTTTAAAGTTCTACTTACAAGCAACTAAAGATTTCCGTCAAACATCTTCATTGTTTGTTGTTTATTCTGGTTAGCGGAGAGGTTAAAAGGCTACGGCTACCTCTCTTTCTTTTTGGCTGAAAAGCATCATCCGTTTGGCTTATGAGACTGCTGGCCAGCAGCCTCCTGAAAGGATTACTGCTCATTCTACTAGAGCAGTGGCTTCCACATGGGGTTTTAAAAATGAGGCTTCTGTTGAACAGATTTGTAAGGCGGTGACTTGGTCTTCGCTTCATACTTTTTCCAAATTTTAAAAATTCAATACTTTTGCTTCTTCGGAGGCTATTTTTGGGAGAAAGGTTCTACAAGCAGTGGTGCCTTCCGTTTAAGGTACCTGCCTTGTCCCTCCCTTCATCCGTGTCCTAAAGCTTTGGTATTGGTATCCCACAAGTATGGAGGAATCCATGGACTCAATACATCTTGCAAGAGAAAACAGAATTTATGCTTACCTGATAAATTTCTTTCTCTTGCGATGTATCGAGTCCACGGCCCGCCCTGTCTGTTTAAGACAGGTAGTATATTTTTATTTAAAATAAATTCAGTCACCTCTGCACCCTATAGTTTCTCCTTTTTCTTCCTAGCCTTCGGTCAAATGACTGGGGGATGGAACTAAGGGAGGAGCTATATAGACAGCTCTGCTGTGGGTGCTCTCTTTGCCACTTCCTGTTAGGGAGGAGAATATCCCACAAGTATGGATGAATCCGTGGACTTGATACATCACAAGAGAAAGAAATTTATCAGGTAAGCATAAATTCAGTTTTTTCATGCGGATAAGGCGGTTCTTCGCACAAAGTTGTGATTCCTTCCCAAAGTTGTTTCTACTAAGAATATTAATCAGGAAATTGTTGTTCCATCGCTGTGTCCGATGCCTTCTTCAGATAAATAACGTTTGTTGCTCAATTTGGATGTGGTTCGTGCTCTTAAGTTTTATTCGGAGGCGACTAAGGACTTTCGCAAGTCTTCTGCTCTCTCTTTTTTTTTTTTTTAATCATAGAGGTCAGAAAGCTACAGCTTGTACCCTTGCTTTTTGGTTGCGAAGTGTGATTCGCCTGGCGTATGAGTCTGCTGGGAAGCAACTTCCAGAGATAATTATGGCTCATTCCTCTTCTTGGGCTTTCAAAAATGAAGCTTCTATGGAGCAAATTAGCAAGGCTGCAACTTGGTCTTCTTTACTTACTTTTTCCAAATTTTACAGATTTGATACTTTTGCATCGACTGAGGAAGGTCCTTCAAGTGGTGGTGCCTTCCATTTAGGTATGCTTGTTCTTTACCCCCCCCCCCCTATTCATCTGTGTCCTCTAGCTTGGATATTGGTTCCCAACAGTAATTAAGATGAACCCATGGACTCACCATATCTTAGGAAGAAAACTAAATTTATGCTTACCTGATAAATGTATTTCTTCAAGATAGGGTGAGTCCACGGACCCACCCTTTTTTTTTGTCTTTTTTAAGAATTTTTGACTAAACCTCAGACACCGCCGCACCTTCTGTTGCTTTCTTTTCTCCATTCATTTTCGGTCAAATGACTGGGGTTTGTGGGTAGGGAAGCGATGCTTAAGTTTTACTGGGGTGCTATTCCCAACAGTAATTTAGATGAACAAGTGGACTCACCATATCTTGAAGAAATACATTTATCTGGTAAACATACATTTTGTTTTCTAATTTTTGTGCTTAATAAACTTTTTTTCTTGTCAGTCTTGTGGGTTCTTATCCTTATCACCCAATGCCACTATGAGAGATGGCCATATCAGCTACTAGGAGTTTATACTCCAGAATTTTTATTGTTAAAAAAGATAATCCCTTTATTACCCATTCCCCAGTTTTGTATAACCAACACGGTTGTATTAATACACTTTTTAGCTCTGTGATTACCTTGTATCTATAGTCTGCAGGCTGCCCCCTTATTTCAGTTCTTTTGACAGACTTCAAAAGTAACTCTAAGGGCGTTAGCACAATGTTATCTGTGGCAAACGTGAACTAATGTCCTCTTGATGTGAAAAACTGTCAAATGCATTCAGATAAGAGGTGGCCTTCAAGGGCTAAGAAATTAGCATATGAGCCTCAGCCTACCTAGGTTTAGCTTTCAACAAAGAATACCAAGAGAACCAAGCAAAGTTGAAGATAAAAGTTGTCTAAAATAGCATGCCCTATCTGAAACATGAAGGTTTAATTTTGAATAGACTGTCGCTTTAAGCTTTTAAAGTGATGGTAAATTTGAACAGATCACTTTGCATAAACATAATCTTTGCCATGAAACAATGCTAATAACGTTTTCATCTTATATAATAATCCTATTAAAGATGTGATTTACATACTAAAGCTTTTAGCGCTTTTCGCCTGCCCCTCCTCGCCTTACTCAATTTTTTTTAGCCCGGATAAGTGCAAAATTATTTAAAACTTGCAATATGGGGGAAAGCGAGAGAGCAAAAGAGAGGGGGGCGGGAGAGAGCACAAAAGAAAGTGAGGAGAGAGAACAAAAGAGAGGGAGATAGAGAGAAGGGGGAGAGAGAGAGAGCAAAAGAGGGGGGGGAGAGAGAGAGAGCAAAAGAGAGGGGGGAGAGAGAGAGAGAGAGCAAAAGAGAGGGGGAGAGAGAGAGAGAACAAAAGAGAGGGGGAGAGAGAGAGAGAGCAAAATAGAGGGGGAGAGAGAGAGAGAACAAAAGAGAGGGGGAGAGAGAGCAAAAGAGAGGGAGAGAGAGAGAGCAAAAGAGAGGGGGAGAGAGAGAGCAAAAGAGAGGGGGGAGAAAGAGAGAGAGCAAAAGAGAGGGGGGAGAGAGAGCGAGCAAAAGAGAGAGAGAGAGAGCAAAAAAGAGGGGGGAGAGAGAGCAAAAGAGAGGGGTGAGAGAGAGAGCAAAAGAGAGGGTGGACAAAGAGACCAATAGAGAGGTGGAACGAGAGAGAGCGCAAAAGAGATTGGGGAGAGAGAGCAAAAAAGAGAGGGAAGAAAGAGCAAAAGAGAGAGTGGAGAAACAGAGGGGGGAGAGAGATCAAAAGAGAGGTGGAGCGAGACAGAGCGTAAAAGAGAGGGGGGAGAGAGAAAGCAAAAGAGAGGGGGGGGGAGCAAGGGGTGGGAGTGCTGTACTGCAAAAAATGGCCCATGTGAACAGGCTTTAGGATTAGTATGTGTGTGTGTGTATACACAGTGAGGCAAAAAAGTTTTTAGTCAGCCACCAATCGTGCAAGTTCTCCCACTTAAGAAGATGAGAGAGGTCTGTAATTTTCATCATAGGTATACCTCAACTATGAGGGACAAAATGTGGAAACAAATCCAGACAATCACATTGTCTGATTTGGAAAGAATTTATTTGCAAATTATGGTGGAAAATAAGTATTTGGTCAATATCAAAAGTTCATCTCAATACTTTGTTATATATCTTTTGTTGACAATGAAAGAGGTCAAACGTTTTCTGTAAGTCTTCACAAGGTTGTCACACACTGTTGCTGGTATGTTGGCCCATTCCTGCATGCAGATCTCCTCTAGAGCAGTGATGTTTTGGGGCTGTCGCTGGGCAACACAGACTTTCAACTTCCTCCAAAGGTTTTCTATGGGGTTGAGATCTGGAGACTGGCTAGGCCACTCCAGGACCTTGAAATGCTTCTAACGAAGCCACTCCTTCGTTGCCCGGGCAGTGTGTTTGGGATCATTGTCATGCTGAAAGACCCAGCCACATTTCATCTTCAATGCCCTTGCTGATGGAAGGAGATTTGCACTCAAAATCTCACGATACATGGCCCCATTCATTCTTTCATGTACACGGATCAGTCATCCTGTTCCCTTTGCAGAGAAACAGCCCCAAAGCATGATGTTGCCATCTCCATGCTACACAGTAGGTGTGGTGTTCTTTGGTTGCAACTCAGCATTCTCTCTCCTCTAAACACGACGAGTTGTGTTTCTACCAAACAGTTCTACTTTGGTTTCATCTGACCATATGACACTTTCCCAATCCGCTTCTGGATCATCCAAATGCTCTCTAGCATACTTCAGACGGGCCCGGACATATACTGGCTTAAGCAGGGGGACACGTCTGGCACTGCAGGATCTGAGTCCCTGGCGGCGTAGTGTGTTACTGATGGTAGCCTTTGTTACGTTGGTCCCAGCTCTCTGCAGGTTATTCACTAGGTCCCCCCGTGTTGTTCTGGGATGTTTGCTCACCGTTCTTGTAATCATTTTGAACCCACGGGGTGAGATCTTGTGTGGAGCCCTAGATCGAGGGAGATTATCAGTGGTCTTGTATGTCTTTCATTTTTTAATTATAGCTCCTACAGTTGATTTCTTCACACCAAGCTGCTTGCCTATTGCAGATTCAGTCTTCCCAGTCTGGTGCAGGTCTACAATTTTGTTTCTGGTGTCCTTCGACAGCTTTTTGGTCTTCACCATAGTGGAGTTTGGAGTGTGACTGTTTGAGGTTGTGGACAGGTGTCTTTTATACTGATAACAAGTTCAAACAGGTGCCATTAATACAGGTAATGAGTGGAGGACAGAGGAGCCTCTTAAAGAAGAAGATACAGGTCTGTGAGAGCCAGAAATCTTGCTTGTTTGTAGGTGACCAAATACTTATTTTCCACCATAATTTGAAAATAAATTCTTTCCAAATCAGACAATGTGATTGTCTGGATTTGTTTCCACATTTTGTCTCTCATAGTTGAGGTATACCTATGATGAAAACAATGGGCCTCTCTCATCTTCTTAAGTGGGAGAACTTGCACAATTGGTGGCTGACTAAATACTTTTTCCCCCCACTGTATATATGTATGTGTGTGTGTGTGTGTGTGTATATATATATATATATATATATATATATATATATATATATATATATATATATATATATATATATATATATATATATATATATATATATATATATATATATGAAAATGTATGTTTGATTGCACTTATGACTTGTTTTCAAAAATGTTTTTATTTTTTTAAAAAGGGGGACTTCCAGCAATGATACAAAATAACTGAATACCTTTCAAATTGTTGTTATTTTCTTTTCAGTTTACTTCCTGAATCTCCTAGATGGTTGTATTCTCAAGGATATAAAGACAAAGCTGAGGAAATATTGCAGCACATGGCCCGTGGCAATGGGAACCAATGTGCGAAAATACATTTAAAAGAATGTGCAGTAACCAGAAAATCTAGTGATTCAGCACACAGTGTATTCGATATAGTAAAATATGGAGTACTTTTCTGGAGAACGATTATCTTAATGTATATCTGGTGAGTATTTTTTTTTTGTCTTTTAAATTAGTTGCTATTTTCTGTTTTATTAAAGGGACAGTCTAGTCCAAAATAAACTTTCATGATTCAGATAGGGCATGTAATTTTAAACAATTTTCAAGTTTACTTTTATCACCAATTTTGCTTTGTTCTCTTGGTATTCTTAGTTGAAAGCTTAACCTAGGAGGTTCATATGCTAATTTCTTAGACCTTGAAGGCCACCTCTTTTCAGAATGCATTTTAACAGTTTTTCACCACTAGATGGTGTTAGTTCATGTGTTTCATATAGATAACACTGTGCTCATGCACGTGAAGTTACCTGGGAGCAGGCACTGATTGGCTAAACTGCAAGTCTGTCAAAAGAACTGAAATAAAGGGGCAGTTTGCAGAGGCTTAGATACAAGATAATCACAGAGGTTAAAAGTATATTAATATAATAGTGTTTGTTATGTAAAACTGAGTAATGAGTAATAAAGGGATTATCTGTCTTTTAAAACAATAACAATTCTGGTGTAGACTGTCCCTTTAAGTTAGCTACCAGATTATTTCACTTTTTTTTGGTTCCCAGTCCTTTCCTTAAAGGACCTGTAAACTCTGAAAATGTATTTACATATTTAAAAAATGCCAAATGTAGATAATATATGCTTTTAAAATATATCAGTTCTTGTAATATATATTAAATGTGTAAAAAAAAAAGAAATACCTGTAAATATCCTATAAGTATTTAATTACTGGCTACCTCAAACTCTGTTCTCTTTTTTTTTTCTTCTATAAGGTACGACAAGTCCACGGATTCATCTTTTACTTGTGGGATATTATCCTCCTGCTAACAGGAAGTGGCAAAGCGCACCACAGCAGAGCTGTCTATATAGCTCCTCCCTTAGCTCCACCCTCCAGTCATTCTCTTTGCCTACTCTAAGTACTAGGAAGGATAAAGTGAAAGAGGTGATAAAATATTATTTCTTCTGTTATGTGTGATCAGTCCACGGGTCATCATTACTTCTGGGATATAACTCCTCCCCAACAGGAAATGCAAGAGGATTCACCCAGCAGAGCTGATATAGCTCCTCCCCTCTACGTCAGTCCCAGTCATTCTCTTGCACCCAACGACTAGATAGGATGTGTGAGAGGACTATGGTGATTATACTTAGTTTTTATGACTTCAATCAAAAGTTTGTTATTTTACAATAGCACCGGAGCGTGTTATTATTTCTCTGGCAGAGTTTGAAGAAGAATCTACCAGAGTTTTTTACTATGATTTTAACCGGAGTAGTTAAGATCATATTGCTGTTCTCGGCCATCTGAGGGAGGTAAAGGCTTCAGATCAGGGGACAGCGGGCAGATGAATCTGCATTGAGGTATGTAGCAGTTTTTATTTTCTGAATGGAATTGATGAAAAAATCCTGCTATACCGTTATAATGACATGTATGTATACACTTCAGTATTCTGGGAATGGTATTTCACCGGAACTACTCTGTTAAAGGTCACTAATCCTTTTAATAAATATTATCATGTTAAACGTTTTTGCTGGAATGTAGAATCGTTTACATTGCTGAGGTACTGAGTGAATATATGTTTGGGCATTATTTTCCACTTGGCAGTTGTCTGCTTTAAATTGTGACAGTTTCGTTTCTCCTCACTGCTGTGTGTGAGAGGGAGGGGCCGTTTTTGGCGCTCTTTTGCTACGCATCAAAAATTTCCAGTCAGCTACTATTATATTTCCTGCATGATCCGGTTCACTGACAGATCTCAGGGGTCTTCAAACTTCTTTGAAGGGAGGTACATTCTCTCAGCAGAGCTGTGAGAATTTTATATTGACTGTGAATAAAAACGTTACTCTATAATTTTTTATGTCAAATTTAGTTATTGTTATTTACTAATGGGAACAAACCTTTACTAAAAGTTGGGTTATTTTAAAGTCGATGCTATAACTGTTTTTCAGTTCATTATCTCAACTGTCATTTAATCGTTTAAGTACCTCTTTGAGGCACAGTACGTTTTTGCTAAAAAAGATTATAACCAGGTTGCAAGTTATTGCTAGTGTGTTAAACATGTCTGACTCAGAGGAATATATCTGTGTCATTTGTTCCAATGCCAAGGTGGAGCCCAATAGAAATTTATGTACTAACTGTATTGATGCTACTTTAAATAAAAGTCAATCTGTACAATGTGAACAAATTTCACCAAACTGCGAGGGGAGAGTTATGCCGACTAACTCGCCTCACGCGGCAGTACCTGCATCTCCCGCCCGGGAGGTGCGTGATATTATGGCGCCTAATACATCTGGGCGGCCATTACAGATAACATTACATGATATGGCTACTGTTATGACTGAAGTTTTGTCTAAATTACCAGAACTAAGAGGCAAGCGTGATCACTCTGGGGTGAGAACAGAGTGCGCTGACAATACTAGGGCCATGTCTGATACTGCGTCACAGCTTGCAGAGCATGAGGACGGAGAGCTTCATTCTGTGGGTGACGGTTCTGATCCAAACAGATTGGATTCAGATATTTCAAATTTTAAATTTAAATTGGAGAACCTCCGTGTATTACTAGGGGAGGTCTTAGCGGCTCTCAATGATTGTAACGCCGTTGCAATACCAGAGAAACTGTGTAGGTTGGATAAATACTTTGCGGTACCGGCGAGTACTGACGTTTTTCCTATACCTAAGAGATTAACTGAAATTGTTACTAAGGAGTGGGATAGACCCGGTGTGCCGTTCTCACCCCCTCCAATATTTAGAAAGATGTTTCCAATAGACGCCACCACTCGGGACTTATGGCAAACGGTCCCTAAGGTGGAGGGAGCAGTTTCTACTTTAGCTAAGCGTACCACTATCCCGGTGGAGGATAGCTGTGCTTTTTCAGATCCAATGGATAAAAAATTAGAGGGTTACCTTAAGAAAATGTTTGTTCAACAAGGTTTTATATTGCAACCCCTTGCATGTATCGCGCCGATTACGGCTGCGGCAGCATTTTGGATTGAGTCTCTGGAAGAGAACCTTAGTTCATCTACGCTTGACGATATTATGGACAGGCTTAGAGTCCTTAAACTAGCTAATTCATTCATTTCGGAGGCCGTAGTACATTTAACAAAACTTACGGCTAAGAACTCTGGATTCGCCATACAGGCACGTAGAGCACTGTGGCTAAAATCCTGGTCAGCTGATGTTACTTCTAAGTCCAAATTACTAAATATACCTTTCAAGGGGCAGTCTTTATTTGGGCCCGGTTTGAAAGAAATTATCGCTGACATTACAGGAGGTAAGGGCCACGCCCTTCCTCAAGACAAAGCCAAAGCTAAGGCTAGACAGTCTAATTTTCGTCCCTTTCGGAATTTCAAAACAGGAGCAGCGTCAACCTCCACTGCACCAAAACAGGAAGGAGCTGTTGCTCGTTACAGGCAAGGCTGGAAACCTAACCAGTCCTGGAATAAGGGCAAACAGGCCAGGAAACCTGCTGCTGCCCCAAAGACAGCATGAATCGAGAGCCCCCGATCCGGGACCGGATCTAGTGGGGGGCAGACTTTCTCTCTTCGCCCAGGCCTGGGCAAGAGATGTTCAGGATCCCTGGGCGCTGGAGATCATATCTCAGGGATACCTTCTAGACTTCAAATTATCTCCACCAAAAGGGAGATTTCATCTGTCAAGGTTGTCAACAAACCAGACAAAGAAAGAAGCGTTTCTACGCTGTGTACAAGATCTGTTATTAATGGGAGTGATCCATCCAGTTCCACGGTCGGAACAAGGACAAGGGTTCTACTCAAACCTGTTTGTGGTTCCCAAAAAAGAGGGAACTTTCAGGCCAATCTTAGATTTAAAGATTCTAAACAAATTCCTAAGAGTTCCATCGTTCAAAATGGAAACTATTCGGTCAATCTTACCTATGATCCAAAGGGGTCAGTACATGACCACAGTGGATTTAAAAGATGCTTACCTTCACATACCGATTCACAAAGATCATCAACGGTATCTACGGTTTGCCTTCCTAGACAGGCACTACCAGTTTGTAGCTCTTCCATTCGGATTGGCTACGGCCCCAAGAATCTTCACAAAGGTTCTGGGTGCCCTTCTAGCGGTACTAAGACCGCGAGGGATTTCGGTAGCTCCGTACCTAGACGACATTCTAATACAAGCTTCAAGCTTTCAAACTGCCAAGTCTCATACAGAGTTAGTTCTGGCATTTCTAAGGTCGCATGGATGGAAAGTGAACGAAAAGAAGAGTTCTCTGTTTCCTCTCACAAGAGTTCCATTCTTGGGGACTCTTATAGATTCTGTAGAAATGAAGATTTACCTGACAGAAGACAGGTTAACAAAGCTTCAAGATGCATGCCGTGTCCTTCATTCCATTCAACACCCGTCAGTAGCTCAATGCATGGAGGTGATCGGCTTAATGGTAGCGGCAATGGACATAGTACCTTTTGCACGCCTACACCTCAGACCGCTGCAATTGTGCATGCTAAGTCAGTGGAATGGGGATTACTCAGATTTGTCCCCTACCCTGAATCTGAATCAAGAGACCAGAAATTCTCTTCTATGGTGGCTTTATCGGCCACACCTGTCCAGGGGAATGCCATTCAGCAGGCCAGACTGGACAATCGTAACAACAGACGCCAGCCTGCTAGGTTGGGGCGCTGTCTGGAATTCTCTGAAGACTCAGGGATTATGGAATCAGGAGGAGAGTCTCCTTCCAATAAACATTCTGGAATTGAGGGCAGTTCTCAATGCCCTTCTGGCTTGGCCCCAATTAACAACTCAGGGGTTCATCAGGTTTCAGTCGGACAATATCACGACTGTAGCTTACATCAACCATCAGGGAGGGACAAGAAGCTCCCTAGCAATGATGGAAGTATCAAAGATAATTCGCTGGGCAGAGTCTCACTCTTGCCATCTGTCAGCAATCCACATCCCGGGAGTGGAGAACTGGGAGGCGGATTTCTTGAGTCGCCAGACTTTTCATCCGGGAGAGTGGGAACTTCATCCGGAGATCTTTACCCAAATACTTCGACGTTGGGGCAAACCAGAGATAGATCTCATGGCGTCTCGCCAAAACGCCAAACTTCCTCACTACGGGTCCAGATCCAGGGATCCGGGAGCGGTTCTGATAGATGCTTTGACAGCACCTTGGAACTTCGGGATGGCTTATGTGTTTCCACCCTTCCCGCTGCTTCCTCGATTGATTGCGAAAATCAAACAGGAGAGAGCATCAGTGATTCTAATAGCGCCTGCATGGCCACGCAGGACTTGGTATGCAGATCTAGTGGACATGTCATCCTGTCCACCTTGGTCTCTACCTCTAAGACAGGACCTTCTGATACAGGGTCCATTCAAACATCAAAATCTAACTTCTCTGAAACTGACTGCTTGGAAATTGAACGCTTGATTTTATCAAAGCGTGGTTTTTCTGAGTCGGTTATTGATACCCTGATCCAGGCTAGGAAGCCTGTTACCAGAAAGATTTACCATAAAATATGGCGCAAATACCTATACTGGTGCGAATCCAAACGTTATTCCTGGAGTAAGGTTAGGATTCCTAGGATATTGTCTTTTCTACAAGAAGGTTTAGAAAAGGGTTTATCGGCTAGTTCTTTAAAAGGACAGATTTCAGCTCTGTCCATCTTGTTACACAGGCGTCTGTCAGAAAATCCAGACGTCCAGGCCTTTTGTCAGGCTTTAGCTAGGATCAAGCCTGTGTTTAAAGCCGTTGCTCCGCCATGGAGTTTAAACTTAGTTCTTAACGTTTTACAAGGTGTTCCATTTGAACCCCTTCATTCCATTGATATAAAATTGTTATCTTGGAAAGTTCTGTTTTTAATGGCTATTTCCTCGGCTCGAAGAGTCTCTGAGTTATCAGCATTACATTGTGATTCTCCTTATCTGATTTTTCACTCAGATAAGGTAGTTCTGCGTACTAAACCTGGGTTCTTACCTAAGGTAGTTACTAACAGGAATATCAATCAAGAGATTGTCGTTCCATCCTTGTGTCCAAATCCTTCTTCAAAGAAGGAACGTCTTCTACACAATCTGGATGTAGTTCGTGCCCTCAAGTTCTACTTACAGGCAACTAAAGATTTTCGCCAAACTTCTTCCCTGTTTGTCGTTTATTCTGGACAGAGGAGAGGTCAAAAAGCTTCTACTACCTCTCTCTCGTTTTGGCTTCGTAGCATAATACGTTTAGCCTATGAGACTGCTAGACAGCAGCCTCCTGAAAGAATTACAGCTCACTCCACTAGAGCTGTGGCTTCCACTTGGGCCTTTAAGAATGAGGCCTCTGTTGAACAGATTTGCAAGGCTGCAACTTGGTCTTCGCTTCATACTTTTTCCAAATTTTACAAATTTGACACTTTTGCTTCTTCGGAGGCTATTTTTGGGAGAAAGGTTCTTCAGACAGTGGTTCCTTCTGTATAATGAGCCTGCCTATCCCTCCCGTCATCCGTGTACTTTTGCTTTGGTATTGGTATCCCAGAAGTAATGATGACCCGTGGACTGATCACACATAACAGAAGAAAACATAATTTATGCTTACCTGATAAATTCCTTTCTTCTGTTGTGTGATCAGTCCACGGCCCGCCCTGTTTTTAAGGCAGGTAGATATTTTTTAAATTATACTCCAGTCACCACTTCACCCTTGGTTACTCCTTTCTCGTTGATTCTTGGTCGAATGACTGGGACTGACGTAGAGGGGAGGAGCTATATCAGCTCTGCTGGGTGAATCCTCTTGCATTTCCTGTTGGGGAGGAGTTATATCCCAGAAGTAATGATGACCCGTGGACTGATCACACAACAGAAGAAAGGAATTTATCAGGTAAGCATAAATTATGTTTTTTTAATTTCTTCAAGCAAGAGTTTTTTGTTTTAAATGGTACCGGTGTGTACTTTTTACTCTCAGGCAGCAGATGGATGAAGACTTCTGCCTGGAGGATGATGATCTTAGCATTTGTAACTAAGATCCAGTGCTGTTCCCACAGAGGCTGAGGGGTACAAGAAACTTCAGTGTGAGGAACATTTTCATGCTATATAGCAGTGAGGTATGTTCAGTTATTTATTCTGGAGAGACTGTATTTCAGAAAGGCTGACAGTATCCCCATGAGGGTAAGGGTAAGCAGTAATCCTAAGAGCTATAGAAAGGCATTACTAAGCTTGCATAAGGGGCTAATTACAAAAATGGTTGTCACTGAGTTTTGAATGTTTGTGGGCAAACATTTTATGAACTGGGAGTGCTGTTAACGTTTTGTGGGCAATAACGTTTTTTGGGCAACTTTATTGAGGGTACACTTGGCTTATTTTTTGGGTCTCAGAACCCACATGGCTAGTTTAAAACCGCTCTGGTGCGGTTCTTTGAGGCTGTAGAGACATCGAGTGAGATGGGCGGGGCCTATTTTCGCGCCTCAGATGCGCAGTTGTTTTCACTCAGCAAGCTCCAACTCCTGAGGGCCCTTGTAGATGTTTTGGGCCAAATCGAAGCTTAAACCCCATATTTACTTTCCCTCAGGGCAGGTAGGCGCCACAGCAGGGCTATGGCAAGGTGCTGGGGGTGTTTTTTCCGGATTTAGGCCTATTTTCAATCCGGTTTGCACATTAAAGGGTTAAATGTTAAATTTCCTTGTGGGGCAAACTTAACTACACATATTGAGTCTGCTTGCAAAAATTTGAAAAATGTGGTGCATTTTAAAGCAGTTTTGCAGAACGTGTATGCTTTCTTTCTCTTAAAGGCGCAGTACCGTTTTTTAAGATTATATTTTTTTTTTACTAAATAAAGTGTTTTCATGCTTGTGTGTAGTCATTACTAGCCTGTTCAACATGTCTGACATTGAAGACAGTCATTGTTCAATATGTTTAGAAGCCATTGTGGAACCCCCACTTAGAATGTGTCCCTCATGCACTGAAAGTTCAATAAATTGCAAAGAACATATTTTAGCTACTAAAAGTATGTCGCAGGATGATTCTCAGTCAGAAGGGAATCAGGTTATGCCATCTAATTCTCCCCAAGTGTCACAACCATTAACGCCCGCACAAGCGACGCCAAGTACTTCTAGTGCCTCTAATTCTTTCACCCTGCAAGATATGGCCGCAGTTATGAATACTACCCTCACAGAGGTTTTATCTAAGCTGCCTGGGTTGCAGTGGAAGCGTAGTAGGTCTGGTGTGAGAACAAATGCTGAGCCCTCTGACGCTTTATTAGCGATACCCGATGTACCCTCACAATGTTCTGAGTTGGGGGTGAGGGATTTGCTGTCTGAGGGAGAGATTTCTGATTCAGGAAAGATGTTCCCTCAGACAGACTCAGATATGACGGCTTTTAAATTTAAACTAGAACACCTCCGCTTATTGCTCAGGGAGGTTTTAGCGACTCTGGATGATTGTGACCCTATTGTAGTTCCAGAGAAATTGTGTAAAATGGACAGATTTCTAGATGTTCCTGCCTACACTGATGTTGTTCCGGTCCCTAAGAGGATTTCGGACATTGCTACTAAGGAGTGGGATAGACCAGGTATTCTGTTCGCTCCCCCTCCTACTTTTAAGAAAATATTTCTCATATCAGACACCATGCGGGACTCGTGGCAGACGGTCCCTAAGGTGGAGGGAGCTATTTCTACCCTGGCTAAGCGTACAACTATACCTATTGAGGACAGTTGTGCTTTCATTGATCCTATGGATAAAAAATTAGAGCGTCTCCTAAAGAAAATATTTGTTCATCAGGGTTTTCTTCTCCAACCTATAGCGTGCATTGTTCCTGTAACTACTGCAGCTTCTTTTTGGTTCGAGTCTCTGGAGGAGGCTCTTCAGGTTGAGACCCCATTAGATGATATTCTGGATAGAATTAGGGCTCTCAAGCTAGCTAATTCTTTCATTACAGATGCCGCTTTTTCAACTGGCTAAATTAGCGGCAAAGAATTCAGGTTTCGCCATTTTAGCACGTAGAGCGTTATGGCTTAAGTCCTGGTCTGCTGATGTGTCATCAAAATCTAAGCTTTTAGCCATCCCTTTCAAGGGTAAGACCCTATTCGAGCCTGAACTGAAAGAGATAATTTCAGACATCACTGGAGGGAAAGGCCATGCCCTTCCTCAGGATAAGACAAATAAGATGAGGACCAAAACAAAATAATTTTCGTTCCTTTCGAAACTTCAAAGGTGGTCCCTCTACCTCTTCCCCTGCTGCAAAGCAAGAGAGGAATTTTGCTCAATCCAAGTCAGTCTGGAGACCTAACCAGACTTGGAACAAGGTTAAACAGGCCAAGAAGCCCGCTGCTGCCACCAAGACAGCATGAAGGGGTAGCCCCTGATCTGGGACCGGATCTAGTAGGGGGCAGACTTTCTCTCTTTGCTCAGGCTTGGGCAAGAGATGTTCAGCACTCCTGGGCTTTAGAAATCGTAACCCAGAGGTATCTTTTAGATTGCAAAGATTCTCCTCCAAGGGGGAGATTCCATCTTTCTCAATTGTCTGTAAACCAGACAAAAAGAGAGGCGTTCTTACGCTGTGTAGAAGACCTATATACCATGGGAGTGATCTGCCCAGTTCCGAAAACAGAACAGGGGCAGTGGTTCTACTTCAATCTGTTTGTGGTTCCCAAAAAAGAGGGAACCTTCAGACCAATTTTGGATCTCAAGATCCTAAACAAATTCCTCAGAGTCCCATCCTTCAAGATGGAGACCATTCTGACTATTTTACCAATGATTCAGGAGGGTCAATATATGACCACCGTGGACTTAAAGGATGCGTATCTACACATCACCTATCCACAAAGATCATCACCAGTTCCTCAGGTTCACCTTTCTGGACAAACATTACCAGTTTGTGGCTCTTCCCTTCGGGTTGGCCACAGTGCCCAGAATTTTCACAAAGGTGCTAGGGTCCCTTCTGGTGGTTCTAAGGCCGCGAGGCATAGCTGTGGCGCCTTATCTGGACGATATCTTAATTCAGGCGTCGACTTACCAACTAGCCAAGTCTCACATGGACATCTCACGGGTGGAAGGTGAACGTAAAAAAGAGTTCACTTATCCCTCTCACAAGAGTTCCATTCCTGGGAACTCTGATAGATTTGGTGGACATGAAAATTTTTCTGACGGAGGTCAGGAAATCAAAGATTTTAACCATATGCCGAGCTCTTCATTCCATTCCTCGGCCGTCAGTGGCTCAGTGTATGGAGGTAATCGGACTAATGGTAGCTGCAATGGACATAGTTCCGTTTGCTCGCTTGCATCTCAGACCACTGCAACTATGCATCCTCAAACAGTGGAATGGGGATTATGCATATTTATCTCCTCAGATAAATCTGGATCAAGAGACCAGAGACTCTCTTCTTTGGTGGTTGTCACAGGATCATCTGTCCCAGGGAATGTGTTTCCGCAGGCCAGCATGGGTCATAGTGACAACGGACGCCAGCCTATTGGGCTGGGGTGCAGTCTGGAATTCCCTAAAAGCACAGGGTTTGTGGACTCAGGAGGAGGCTCTCCTCCCGATAAATATTCTAGACCTGAGAGCGATATTCAACGCGCTTCTGGCGTGGCCTCAGCTGGCTTCGGCCAGATTCATAAGATTCCAGTCGGACAATATCACGACTGTAGCATATATCAATCATCAGGGGGGAACAAAGAGTTCTCTAGCGATGATAGAGGTTACCAAAATAATTTGATGGGCAGAGACTCACTCTTGCCATCTATCAGCAATCTATATCCGAGGAGTGGAGAACTGGGAAGCGGATTTTCTAAGTCGTCAGACTTTTCATCCGGGGGAGTGGGAACTCCATCCGGAGGTGTTTGCACAATTGATTCAGCAATGGGGCACACCAGAATTGGATCTGATGGCGTCTCGTCAGCACCCCAACTTCCTTGTTACGGGTCCAGGTCAAGGGATCCTCAGGCAGTACTGATAGATGCTCTAGCAGTACCCTGGTCGTTCAACCTGGCTTATATGTTTCCACCATTTCCTCTCCTTCCTCGTTTGATTGCCAGAATCAAACAGGAGAGAGCTTCAGTGATTTTGATAGCACCTGCGTGGCCACGCAGGACTTGGTATGCATACCTGGTGGACATGTCATCTCTTCCACCATGGACTCTGCCACTGAGACAGGACCTTCTGATTCAAGGTCCGTTCCAGCATCCAAATCTAGTTTCTCTGCGGCTGACTTCTTGGAGATTGAACGCTTGATTTTATCCAAGCGGGGTTGCTCTGAGTCGTTCATAGATACCTTGATTCAGGCTCGAAAGCCTGTCACTAGGAAAATTTATCATAAGATATGGCGTAAATATCTTTATTGGTGTGAATCCAAAGGCTACTCATGGAGTAAGATCAGGATTCCTAGGATTTTGTCCTTTCTCCAAGAGGGATTGGAGAAGGGGCTATCAGCTAGTTCCTTAAAGGGATAGATACCTGCCTTATCAATTCTGCACTGCACAAGCGTCTGGCAGATGTTCCAGACGTTCAGTCGTTCTCTCAGGCTTTAGTTAGAATCAAGCCTGTGTTTAAACCTGTTGCTCTGCCATGGAGTTTGAATTTAGTTCTTAAAGTTCTTCAAGGGGTTCCGTTTGAACCTATGCATTCCATAGCTATTAAGCGTCTATCTTGGAAAGTTCTGTTTTTAGTTGCTATCTCTTCGGCTCGAAGAGTTTCTGAATTATCTGCATTGCAATGCGCTCGCCTTATCTTGTTTTCCATGCTGATAAGGTGGTTTTGCGTACCAAACCTGAATTCCTTCCTAAGATTGTTACTAATAGGAATGTCAATCAGGAAATTGTTGTTCCTTCTCTGTGTCCTAATCCTTCCTCTAAGGAGGAGCGTCTGTTGCACAACTTGGATGTGGTTAGTGCTTTGAAGTTTTACTTGCAAGCAACCAAAGATTTCCGTCAAACGTCTTCTTTGTTTGTTGTCTATTCTGGAAAGCGTAGAGGTCAAAAAGCTACGGCTACCTCTCTTTCTTTTTGGCTGAAAAGCATCATCCGTTTGGCATACGAGACTGCTGGACAGCAGCCTCCTGAAAGAATTACAGCTCACTCTACTAGAGCGGTGGCTTCCACATGGACTTTTAAAAATGATGCTTCTGTTGAACCGATTTGTAAGACTGCGACTTGGTCTTCGCTTTTGCTTCTTCAGAGACTATTTTTGGGAGAAAAGTTCTTCAAGCAGTGGTGCCTTCTGTTTAACCATCTGTCTTGTCCCTCCCGTTCAACCGTGTCCTGTAGCTTTGGTATTGTATCCCACAAGTAAAGGATAAATCCGTGGACTTGTCGTACCTTATAGAAGAAAAGTAAATTTATGCTTACCTGATAAATTAATTTATTCTATGGTAAGACGAGTCCACGGCCCGCCCTGTCATTTTAAGACGGATTATATTTTTTGATTTTAAACTTCAGTCACCTCTGCACCTTTTAGTTTCTCCTTTTTCTTCCAGTACCTTCGGTCGAATGATTGGGGGGTGGAGCTAAGGGGGGAGCTATATAGACAGCTCTGCTGTGGTGTTCTTTGCCACTTCCTGTTAGCAGGAGGATAATATCCCACGAGTAAAGGATGAATCTGTGGACTTGTCGTACCACAGAAGAAATTAATTTATCAGGTAAGCATAAATTTACTTTTTGCATAGCGGACAGGGTAGTTTCTCATGTTTACCAATAGTGCCACTTCTTTAAAGCTTTCTTATACACACATTCTTTCTGGCTACCTATTTTTCTAGTGAGTTTCAGTTATAATAAAACATGCATGCGCACTGGGGAGACAGTATAGCTCATGAACAAGCTTTGAAGTCTGAGGAAGGGGTGGGCAGCAGCTTTCTCATGGTTTGGGCCAATTGCATTAAGCACTCCCCAGCAATAAGTTTAGCCTTTGTGGCAGCCAGCTACTGGTTCCTTTAAAGGATCCTAAAATATGAAAGAAAGTTCTAAAAACGTAATAACTCGTTGATATCTTAAATGAGCAATGTTTCCTGACACTTCATTCTCCCAGTTTGTTATTGTCAGTTCTATAACTGTGAAATGTAATTTTTATAATAGGTATGGATTTGTAGATAATTTTTTTTTAATTCCATCAAATTAAGAGGAAGAAACAACTTTTGTTTTTCACAAGAATATGCATCACTCTTTTGATGTGATTGGTTTATTTAGTAGTAGGGTATTGTAGAATAAACCTGTTTATCATATATCCTAACCTGTATTCTGGAAGAAGGGAACAATGGAGATAAATACCTAGTTTGAGCAAAATGTTAAAGTAAATTAACCAGAGAAAACTTCTATGGTAAGAAAAAGTCCTCAATTGACATATAGGGGCATATCTATCAAGTTCCATATGGAGGTTGAAGCTTTGTGTGGCTCGCCAGAAACACCAGTTATGAAGCAGCGGTCTAAAGACCGCTGCTCCATAACCTGTCCGCCTGCTCTGCGGAGGTGGACAGACATCGCCGCATTTCAACCCGATCAAATATGATTGGGTTAATTGACATCCCCCTGCTAGCGGCCGAGAGCTGCTGGTTCAATGCTGAATGCGGGGAATGTATTGCTCTCCGCATTCAGCGAGGTCTGTCGGACATGATCCACTGATCTGATCATGTTGGACAGTCCTTTCATAAATAGGCCTCATAGTTTTGATTATTGTTATGAGATTTGCACAATGAAAAATAAAAGTCACATATTTAAATAAAATGCTATTTTAAGGGACATAACTGATTCACTATCATAATATAAAAATAAAATCAATAAACATGGTGAAACGAACTCATTTTACCAGTGTTTTAAATGATATTATATAAGTAGTCTAAAATCACAAAATTACATCCTGTTGCTCTGTAACGAAATAGCCAAAAGTTTATTGATATTAGTCCAATGGGCTAGTGGTATCAATATTAGGATTTAAAGGGATAGAAAGGTCAAAACTGAAATGTGCATGGGTACATTTCAGTTTCT
Source organism: Bombina bombina (assembly GCF_027579735.1). NCBI lineage: Eukaryota > Metazoa > Chordata > Amphibia > Anura > Bombinatoridae > Bombina > Bombina bombina. The sequence goes on from NC_069507.1 coordinate 98,154,248, forward strand.
TTCATAAACGTGGTGGGAGTCCACAAGCCATTACTCCTGGCAATTCCACTCCTGGCTACTAAGAGGAGGCAAAGATTCCCAAAACTACAAGAGCTCTTAAAAACCCTTCCACCTAATTGGTGAACTACTTTGCCTCTGCAGGAGGAAGGTGAATAATTGGGGTGCTCCAGATGGTCTTCTTTGAGAGGGGTTCTCAGTACGATCTGGGGCCTTTTTTCCCCTTAGGGAGTTGCTATTTGAGCATTTTTGGAGTATTAGGTAGTGGCACAATTACACCCAGTGGGGAGTTAGTCATAGACTTTCTAGAGGTGTTGCAGAAACCGATGCCTTAGCCAAAGGCGTAATAGCCGAAACGCGTTGCTCTTTTTGGTCCCTCCGAGGACCCGTACTTACGTTTCAGCTTTTCAAACACCAGACGCTAAGAAGATATAGCAGTTTTGCTGTTTCTGGCAACTACCGAGGAAAGATCAACAGACTTACAGCGTTATTGCACTACAAAGCTGTGTGATCTAAAGACAAAGCTGTAGACGTCGTTCTCAGACTGTGGGAGATTTTCGACATCCTCCGGTGACGTTTCTTCCTCTTGCCGTGCAAGATTGAAGTTCTAATCCAAAGACTCTTGATTTGAAAGACTTTCTGTCTAAAAAAAACACACAGACTGTGCATATGAATACTCATTTGCTTGCTACACTTTAGCTTGTTTAAAGGAATATCTCAGTGTGGAGACTTGCTGTTGACTTTATTGTGATTTTTGTCATTCTTTTATAACCAAACTATATTGTTCTGTGAAAGTTTCTTTTATGAAGTTTTTTACATTAAGTTTTTTATTTCGCTTTTTAATGTGTTTTGTATGAATTGTTTTTTTAAACTGTTCTGTGGTTGTCTTGTATATTGTGTTAAATTATGTGTCTAATTAAATTGATTTTTATATGATTTTTATATGAAATTTTACTACTCGTTTATCAAATAACACTGCAACAATTATTGCTTGGGAGAATAATAGTATTTCAATACCCTTCTTAAATTACACTGTAATAATTATACCAAAAATTACATATCATCTATACCATAGTTTATTATCTACCTGTCCCCATTAACAATCAGTTACTCATAACAACCTGTTACTCATAACAACCTGTTACTCATAACAACCTGTTCAGTCATATAGTTTATATTAAGTTCATTTTTTAGCGCCACAGATTATAGACTGCATATTTTCCTTTATTGGATTTTGTGCTCTAACTTTTTTCTAAACTTTGTCTTAAGGTGTGTTTGGAGAAATCACCTGTATCTGTTGCCATTATAAACTAGCTTATTTGCTAGCGCAGATCCTCCCTTTCTCCTTCTTAGCCTCCTCCTGTTTGATCGTCATTATACTCAACACAACTCAATTTGTGTAATAAAAATGTAACATTTTCTTAAACGGTAGGAGTCTACAGGTGCGTTCATTACTTTTGGGAATTAAGAACCTGGCCTCCAGGAGGAGGCAAAGACACCCCAGCGAAAGGCTTAAATACCTCCCCCACTTCCCTCATCCCCCAGTCATTCTTTTCCTTTTGTCACAGGAGGTCGGCAGAGAAGTGTCAGAAGTTTGAAGATAGTCTCTTATAGAGGGTAGTACTCTTCGGAATGGGACTGGAGTTTTAAGTAATCCTGTCAGCCTCTCAGTAATAGCATAGATAAGAGTTAGAGTCCGGAGATGCAGGGAGTGCCGTCTCTGCGAAGCCATCCCGACTCATGTTAACAGCTCCTTGGCAATCAGCGTTGACGAGTTTCGCTGCCTGCCTTTATTCACTCAAGTCCATGTCAGAAGCGATGCTACTATCTGTCGCACTTGAAGGGCTGTGTTCCTGTTCCATGGCATAGATTCCAGTAATATTGTTTCATTTTATTTCAATATGGGAATGTAATGTTACCCAAAGAAGTAAGGGTCCCAGTGGGACTCCTTTTTATCTTATGGAATCAAGGGTTAACTTCTCCTGTGGGGGGTTATTGAACAGGGGGGACTTTAATCATGTTTGTTATGTGATTCTGTCTGCTAATGTGTAGTGATGCTTGGGCTCGGGGCTATTCGGAACATAACGGCCTTATCATCAGACTTTTGGACCTTTTGGACTGGCGCTCCTTTTTTTGCTAAGCTTAAACGGTGCACCGCGTGACCGGGTGTGGTCACATTGTATTCCATTTCCCTACTCTGACCGAGTGACGACGGAGAGAGTCTGTTCGTTAGTTGTCTGGTTCACTGGAGGTGGTGAGTGCCCCAGCCATTGGGGGTGTAAGGTGCCGCTTAGTTTTTTTCCATATTTGAAATTCCTAAGTTATGGAGGATTATGATTTTTTAGAGACGGACATCTCCGACTCAGAGTATACGTCTTGTGAGGAGTATGAAATAGCCCGGGTTATCCATGCCCATCAGTTATGTTCCGATTGCCGTACTAGAGTACTCTCTCCCCCCGATTCAGGGAGTGCGTTGAGCCATCCGCCTCTGAGGATTCCATGTCTACTACAATCCTAACAACCTATGTTCTCTAGAGGATATAAACTTCAGTGGGTCTATAACCTCCCTTTCATTAATTCCAGAAGTTTATCAGGTCATATGAAGAATTTAAACCTGACGGGAACCTTGTTTGCAATTGGAATATCCAAAACACCTCCCTTTTGGCCAGTAATTGGTCTCTGTCTCCTCCTCTAGTTCCAGTCTCAATTATAGTCCACCCAAAGCTTTTAGCATTCTTATTGTGGACCTTATTAAAGTGCTGGACCAGAGGAGTGGATAGGGTACCATCCTTGATGTTAGTCAGGTGTTCCCTTATCCTAGACCGTGTCTCCCTAGACGTCATGCCGACCTACTGTAGGTGGCAGTCAACACAACTTACCAAATAGATAGTGTACACACTCCTGCAGTTCATGCATTTAGTAGATGCTAGTCTCAGGCATCTCTCGTAGATTGCTTGGACTACTTTGTCCCCTCTTAGGGGGGTCCGGTCATCTGGGTTTGGAAGTTTGGGTATGTCCTTGTTACTTCCTCCTTTGATATGTTGCAAGTTCTCCTAGGGTTAGGGTCTTCCCTTTTGCTTTCCATGGCATTCTCCCCTGATCGATACAGGATTATGGAGACTGATCCTGTAAGGGTCTTTGGAGATACCATCATCTGGTCTGGAGCCTTTCTCTGGTAACCAAGTGGTCTTTAGAGTGGGGTGTTCCCTTTCGACTTTCTAAGAGATCTATCTCTTGGATTACAGCAGTGGGTCCAGGATCCAGTTGCACCTTCGGGTGCTGGAATGCCCTCTTTCTAGACCTTTTATGACGTCTCCTTGTCCTCTTTGGTCTGTATCTCATTCGAGAGTACAATGTCCAGGGACATTGGGATATGGGAGTGCACTGCAGGGTGCACTCCGTATGAGATCTCGGGATGGTCCTCTGGGGTTTTGAACGTTGACCGGTCTCTTGTTCTGGGGGTCTGGCTTTTGGCCATGTCTCTTTTCCGAGATTTCGCCGTCCAGATCTGGATTGGTTCTAGGTGAAACCAGCTGCAGCTATTTGCACCTTGATTGTGTGTTCACAAGCTGTTTTAAAAATCGGTTTCATGCCTTTGGGTTCCACAACTTCTGATTGCCCCTTCAGGGACGATTTGGTAGCTATCTGAGGGCTAGTTTGCTGTCTTTTAGACGAGATCTACAGTTGTCAGCGGCTGCTATTGCGCCTTGATGTGAGCTCATAGACGTTGGTTTCAACTAAGCTGTTGGTATCTTATCAATGGTTTTTACCATTTCATCCCTCTTCGCCAAGCCTTTGGCTAAGAAAGTGGTCCTTTATGGGGAGACCTTGCAGTGTTGCATTCCATGAGGCCTCATAGCTCTTTCTCTTCTCGTGTTCTGAGGGGTTCTGTTCTCCTTGCGGGCTGGATTCTTGTACTGGGACGCTATAGTTCAGTGCTTTTTCTCCCTTGCTTTGGAGTGGCCCATCTTGGGAAGGAAGCTGTGTAGGGGTTTTGGATCCCGAGCACGCTGTCTTCTGTCCTGACAACCTATTTTTCTTCTGAGGTGTGGTTCGGACAATTTTGTTTTCTTTGTATTCGGATGTTGCCAATTTTTTTGACTGGTTCCCTTACCTCGGAAGGGGGTAAGGGATCTGGTTGCTCTGTTGAGTTTGACCGTGTGTTTCCAGTTGCTGCAGGTTTATGTGACTTACCCTGCCTAGTAGCTGGAGGTGTGAAGTTTGAATCCTGATGGTGCAGTACTCTTTATGCTCGTTCTGGCCTTGGTGGGGGTCACAGTGTTCATCCCTCCTCTCATTGCATATGTTGCTGGTGTTGGATGTTTTTCTGAAGTTTCCTAGACGAGGGTTGTCAAGAATTTCTCTGTAGGATGGTCTCTCATGTTGGCTTAGGTTCAGCTTTGATGTCTTAGGCTGGAGTTAGCGAGTTTTTGTTCAGAGGTGGCTATGTGTTTCACGAGATAGCCTTTTCTCTGCTGGAATATTCATCCTTGTCTTCAGACTTCAAATTTTCTCGGTTTATATGGGTTTTCTACCTATGTTGGACTAGTTAGCTTCTGTTTCTGCTAGACTAGGGTACAGTGGGGAGCTTGTGGCTTCCTTGTAGCACCATAAGGCGTATGGTGTTGGGTCAGGGATCTCACTTTTCTAGGTGTTAGGTTGATCCCTGGTCCTTGTTCCTCTAGGTTTTTTCCCCCTGGGCGGTTGTCTTTAGCAACCTTGGGTTCGCCTAGTTGTTTCTTGTTTTTTTTCTTCATTGGTGGTCCTTTAGATATCTTATGGGTCCTCCATTTTCCCCCTCGGGGTGGGTGAAGGCTCTTCCTTCGGGTCGAGGGTTAGTTCTGTTGGCCAGGACGTCTGTGGAACTTGGCTCCTCTTGGCTTTTCTTGCTCAATGGATCTAGACATCTGAGTGATCTCCAGCCCGGCCTTGTAGGTTAACTAATATGCAGTTACTGGGTCCTTTCAGGTTTTTAACCCCTTGTTCTAAGTGTTACAGTTTTTTTGTAGGGTTCTGGGGTTTTTTCAGGCTGGGGTTCCCTTTGAAGGTGCCGCCTTCTGTACCCGCCCTTTTTATGCTTTCAATGTCCTCTAAAGCTTGGGTATTGTTTTCCCAAAAGTAATGAATGCAGCTGTGGACTCTTCCCATTTAAGAAGAAAAACTTAAATTATGCTTACCTGATAATTTCCTTTTCTTCTGACGGAAAGAGTCCACAGCTCCCTCCCGTGTTTTATCTATGAGGCGGCGGTATTTAGTTTTTTGTTCTTCTGGCACCTTTTTTTCACCCTGATATTTCTCCTACTGTTCCTTGTTCCCTTGGCAGAATTACTGGGGGATGAGGGAAGTGGGGGAGGTATTTAAGCCTTTGGCTGGGGTGTCTTTGCCTCCTCCTGGTGGCCAGGTTCTTAATTTCCAAAAGTAATGAATGCAGCTGTGGACTCTTCCTGTCAGAAGAAAAGGAAATTATCAGGTAAGCATAATTTAGTTTTTTAATATTAGCTCATTTTAGCTTAATATTGGCAAAACTTTTAGCCGGGTGGTCAGTAAAATCAGCCGGGTGGTGCACCTGCTAAAAAGGTCCTGGGGAAAACACTAGGCTTCAGTTACTTATGTTTTTTTTTTAGTAATGCACTTTATTTTTCTTCTGACAGGGAGAGTCCAGAGCTGCATTCAGGTGGAGGCAAAGACACCCCAACCAAAGGCTTAAATACCTCCCCCACTTCCCTCATCCCCCAGTCATTCTTTGTCTTTCATCACAGGAGGTTGGCAGAGAAGTGTCGTAAGATTAATGATAGTCTCTTATTGAGGGTAGTACTCTTCAAAATGGGACTGGACTTTTAAATAATCCTGTCAACCTCTCAGTGAGAGCATGGATGAAAGTTGGGAGTCCGGAGATGCAGGGAGAGTCTTTCTGCGAAACCATCCCGACTCATGTTAACAGCTCCTTAGCAATCAGTGTTGACGAGTTTTGCTTCCTGCTTTCTTTACTCAAGTCCATGTCAGAAGCAAGGCTACTATCTGTCACACTTGAAGGGCCGTGTTCCTGTTGCACGGCGTAGATTCCAGTAAGATCGCTTCATTTTACTTTGATGATGTGATAGTAATGTAAACGAAGAAGTCAGGGTCTCAGTGGGACGCCTTTATCTTTATGGAATCAAGGGTTAATGTCTCCTGAGGGGGCGTTATTGAACGGGGGGGGGGGCTTTAATCATGTTTGTTATGTGATTCTGTTTGCTAATGTGTAGTGAAACTTGGGCTTGTGACTATATCGGAACATAACGTCCTTTTTGTCAGGCTGCACGACCCTGGTGGCCTTGGCGCACTTTTCTCTGGCCTGCACGGTGTACCTTGTGACTAGGCGTGGTCACGTTCTGTTTCTCCATTTCTGTATTCCTGACCGCGTGGCGGCGGAGAGAGTCTGTTTTGCTAGTTGTCTGGGTCACAGGAGGTGGTGAGTGCCCCAGCCATTGGGGGTGTAAGGTGCCGTTTTTATTTTTTTCAATCCATAATTTCTATCACCAAGTTATGGAGGATTCTGATTTTTTGGAGACGGATGTCTCTGATTCAGATTCTACTTCTTGCGAGGAGTATGAAATGGCCCGGGTAATCCATGCCCATCAGTTATGTTTCCATTGCCGCTTTAGAGTGCTCTCTTCTCCCGAAACAGAGAAGTTAGAGGTATTAGTTTTCTGTTCCTTGGGGTTTATATCAAACACGGGGTACCGGTTATAACTGGCTGGTCCGGTTAGGGTGTCGAGGGGCTCAATCTTGTTTTAAGTTTCGTTTCTTGTTTTTCGTTATAAGTTATAGGTGGCCTTTCGTTCCTAGGCTGGTCCTCGTTTATTATTCTGGGAGCATCAGAGGGATTGTGCTCCATTTTAATTGTCCTATCCATGCTTAGCTGGCGGGTTTTCCGAGGTTCGGATCCTGCCAAGGCGTACTCTGTAGGCTCCTGGGTTCTTTTGGTTCAGGTGCTAGAGTTTTTTTCTCCTTCCCATAGTGGGTCGGAGGTTCAGAGGATTCCATGGAAATCAGTGGTGCCACAGGGAAGGGAGTTTTCTCGTCTCCTCCTTTTGAGGCTCCCTTTGAGATTGTCCTCTTGGACTCTGTTTTCTTGATGCAGGTACCTCTTCCTTCGGGTCGAGGCTGATTGGGCCTTTTGTCCCCTTTCCTTTGGGCTTGCCTTCTGGTCATCGGTTTCAGGAAGTTAGGGCCTTTTTGTTTTTTTTCTACTTCCGGGATCTCGTCTGCTCCCATATTTTTGGAGCTCTGCAGATTATTTTGTCTCCTTTTTTCCAGTTTTTGCCCCTGCGTAGGCGTTTTAAGTTTATCCGCCAGGGGTTAGAATTCTTGTTCATTCGTAAATCCTCCAGCTGTAGGTGCTTCTGGGAAGTTGATCCTGAGAGGATCTTGGAGACTATTGTTATCTTTTAAATCCAGATTTTCTAGGTTTGAGCCCTGTTCTCTTACGTTTACCTTAGTCTTTGGACTTATTGGGTGTTGTCCCTAGAGCCTTTAGGGGTCAACCAGAGTAGCTGTGGGGGTTCACCATTGCCTAGTACCCTTTAGGTTGGGAGTTTGAATCCCGCTGTGGTCCTAATAAAGCACTCTGTGTCTGGGATACTTACGTGAGAGTTCAGTGTCCAATGTGCATTGGATATGACTGAGTTTGCATCGCCTGTGGTGCAAGGTCTTCTCCGGATCGGGTAACCCGGTGATTCCTTAGGGGTTATTAGTTTGTTTAAAAGGACAGTCTACACCAGAATTTTTATTGTTTTAAAAGATAGATAATCCCTTTATTACCCATTTCCCAGTTTTGCATAACCAACACAGTTATAATAATATACTTTTAACCTCTGTGATTATCTTGTATCTAAGCCTCTGCAAACTGCCCCTTTTTCAGTTCTTTTGACAGACTTGCAGTCTAGCCAATCAGTGCCTGCTCCCAGATAACTTCACGTGCACAAGCACAGTGTTATCTATATGAAATACGTGAACTAACACCCTCTAGTGGTGAAAAACTGTTAAAATGCAATCTGAAAGAGGTGGGCTTCAAGGTCTAAGAAATTAGCATATGAACCTCCTAGGTTAAGCTTTCAACTAAGAATACCAAGAGAACAAGGCAAAATTGGTGATAAAAGTAAATTGGAAAATTGTTTAAAATTACATGTTCTATCTGAATCATGAAAGTTTATTTTGGCCTAGACTGTCCCTTTAATGATGACTCTGGGTACCGGGTGTCTGGGTGTTTTGTTCATTGTCTTTGACTGAACATGTTGGGGTTCTGTATCCAGATCCCTTAGGTCTGGTTTGGGACGGCCCAGTTTCCCGGTTCTGGGACATCTTCTGTTCCTTCTGGCAGAGTTTTTCTCTTATCGGAGAATTGGACATTTCTGCTGGGCCGACCATGGAAGCCGAATGGTTCTTTCATTCGGTACTGTATTTTTGGGTCCATCTACAGCTTTACACTCCATGCCTGTGTGCGGATGAGCTGTTCTGTTTTTGTTTCCCCTCCCTTTGGGCTGGACTTGTCATTCCACAGTATCCGCCTTTTTTCACCCTGATATTTCTCCTATTGTTCCTTGTTCCCTCTGCAGAATGACTGGGGGATGAGGGAAGTGGGGGAGGTATTTAAGGCTTTTGGCTGGGGTGTCTTTGCCTCCTCCTGATGGCCAGGTTCTTAAAATTATCAGGTAAGCATAATTTAATTTTTTTTGCTTTTTCTTGTTGTATCTCATGTCTGGGTTTTTAGGGAGCGACAGATTTTTAAGCGTGTTTAGTTCGTATAGACTTTATTGCGTGCATTGTCATCTATAGCATGCATCGGCTTTGCTTGCGCTTTTCTGTCTTTGCACTTTTTTTTTTGCTCTATAGGCTTCTATAGATCTTTGTTAGTGTGCTCTGGATTGTTAGCTTGCCTTGGCTTGTTAGCACTTTAAGTTTTGTGTATGCAATCCTATTGTCCTCCACGTTGCCAAGCTGTGTTGTAACCCATGTGTATGTCACTATACGTTTTAGCATGTGTTTATTGTTTTTCCCGTCACACTAACTAGTTGTTTTGCTGCATAGCTCTCCTTTGTTTGCTTGCCTGTCCTTGGCCTGTGGAGGGGGGTAGGATTTTCCCTACTTGCATAAGCTGGTATATTTTGAGTGTATTTGCCAAGAGGTCTTCTGTTCGTGTATTTTTTTGCTTTCTATTATTCTCTGGTCTTTATCCCTGATTGTTTGTTTGTTTGCCTACCACATTGATCTATTGTTTTTCTGTGGTTTAAAGTATATGTTTGTGCTACATGATGGAGCATACTAGAACTCTCTCTACTTTAAATGTTGGCTCCTTGGAAGCTAGATCTGCTGAACACTTTCCTGCTAATTTTAAGTGTGTTTTTTGCAAGTTTGTTTCAGTAGCCTCCCTTTGCTAAGCTTTGCAATTTTTGTATGGATCAATGTATGCAATATAATCAGACCAATGCGGCTCTTGCTTCTAAGGGTATCTGCCCTTTTCTGTTTGCTCCTTACATGGGAGTTCTTCAGATTTTGCTCCAGGATTTAAGGATTTTTTTCACTCAACTGTTTTTTTTTTTTGGTGGCTATGCCTCCTCCAAGTAAACGTAAAAGGTCAGTTGCTAATAACTCTTCCTCTAGCTTATATGATTTAAATAGTACTAGATCTGTTAAGCTTATTGTTTTAGATTCTGGTTCCTCAGAATTATCTTCTGAGGGTGAGATATTTTCAGATGATCATGATTCGGTTTCTGATCAGAATAAAAATGAATCTTCTATTATGTTCTACTTTTGAGCATCTTCATTCTCTATTAAGAGACATTGTATGTGCTTTAGGGGTACAAGGTCCTAAGGCTCCTGAGGAAAAGTATTTTAAGCAATTGGATTTAATTTTGAAACCTGCTGATAAATCACCTGAGGTCTTTCTTGTTCCTTATGCTGTTTCTGAAATATTTTTTAAAGAGTGGTATAAGCCTGGTATTCCTTTTAACCCAGCCTTAAAATCAGAAGATGTTTCCTTTGCCTGCTGCTAATCTAGAGCTTTGGGTAACTATTCCTAAGGTGGATGGTGCTATTTCTACTTTAGCTAAGCATACTACTATTCCCCTTGAGGATGGTACTTCTTTCAAGTATGCTATAGATAGGAAGTTGGAATTATTTCATAGGAAGGCTCTTCAGCAAGCATGGTTTCTCTTTAGGCTAGCCATTAGTATCTCTTGTGTTGCAGCTTCTACCCATTGATGTGACAGTTTATCTGAACAGTTTTCAGATTAATCTGTTGGTGATGAATTTCAGAATCTTTTGATCTTTGTTGACATTATTAAGAGTAATACCAAGAATATGTCGTTAGCAGTTCTGACCAGAAGGGCTTTGTGGTTGAAATCATGGTGAGCTGACATGGAAGGCTTTTGTCTCTACCTTTTCAAGGAAAGATTTTTTTTGGGCCTGATCTAGATGCTTTTATTTCTACTGTGACTGGAGGAGTTTTCTTCCTCAAGACAAAGTCTAAAGGAAAGATCATTTTTGTTCCTTTTGTCAGTCAAGGAACTAAAAGTTCTCCTCCTCTTCTCAAACGCAGTGCTCTTCCAAATAGGAACAAAGCTAAGCAGTCTAAGGAACCTGCTTCCGCTACAAATTCAGCATGAAGGTACAGCCCATGATCTAGAGCTTCTAGTAGGGGTCGGATAGAGCCTTTTTTAAGGGGTTTTGCTTCAATTTGTTCAAGATCCACAAGTTCTCAATAAACTCTCTCCAGGATACAGAATACATTTTTCCAAAAGTTATTTATCTCCACCTACCAGGATTACATTCCTAGGTGTCATTATAGACTCAATTTCTATGAGACTGTTATTGACAGATCAAAGGAGATTGAAGTTACTCGCAGCTTGTTCAAATCTTCAGTCAGTTATTTTTTCCTCAGTGGCTCTTTGCCACTAGGTGTTAGGTCTGATGATAGTAGAATCAGATGCTATTACATTTTCTCTGTTTCACATGAGACCTCTCCAGCTGTGTATGCTTCATCAATGGTGCAAGGATTATACTTGGCTCTCTCAGAAATTCCTTATGACTTCAGAGCAAGAGAAGCCCTTTCCTGGTGGATAGATAATCAGTCTATTGCTCTAGGGACATCTTTTGTTCGACCAATCTGGACTGTTATCATAACAGACTCAAGTCTTTTAATTTAGGGTACAGTTTGGTGGTCTCAGAGAGCTCATGGAGTTTGGTCTTCCCAGGAGGCCAGGTCACTTATATATATTCTGGAACTCTTTAGAGCTCTTCAGAGCTGGCGTCTACTGATATGAGAGAGAGTTATGTGTTTTCAATTAAACAGTGTCACAGCTGTCTATTAAATCAATTATCATAAGGGAACTCGCAGTTCTTTGGCTATGAGAGATGTTTCCTGAATTCTGATTTCGGCTGAGAAAAATCTTTGTACAATCTCTGCAGTACATATTCCAGTGGTGAGCAATTGGGAAGTATATATTCTCAGTCAACAATCTCTTCATCGGGGGGAGTGGTCTCTTCATCAGGAAGTTTTCAATCAGATTGTGTATTGGTGGGGTCCTCCAGGGTTAGATCTGATGGCTCAGTTGAACATCAAGTTTGTGAATGCTCTAGTAGCTCCTTGGTCATTTTGTCTTGCCTACATATTTTCTCCAATTGTTCTGTTACCAAGAGTGATAGCCCAGGCCAAGCAGAAATCATCTTCACCAATTTTGATTGCTCCAGCTTGGCCTCGCAGAACCTGGTTTTTGGATCTGGTGCAGATGTCCAGTTGTCCTCTGTGGTCTCTTCCTTTGTCCCTCAACCTCCTGTCTCAAGGTCTGTTTTTTTCATCAGGATCTTAAATCTCTCAACTTGATGGCTTGGAGATTTAACACCAAGTTTTTCTGATTTTGTCATTGAGACTTTGATTCAGGCACATACACCTTCGACTGGAAAGAGTTATCATAAGGTTTTGCAGGGTTTTCTTTCTTGGTGTGTGAAACAGGGTTTTAGCTAGCACTCTTTTAGAGTTCCTAGAATTCTTCAATTTCTTCAGGATTGTTTGGATAAAGGTTCATCTGCTAGTTCTTTAAAGGGTCATATTTCAGCTCATTTAGTCTTCTTTCACAAGAAGCTTGCTAGACTTCCTGACATTCAGAGATTTGTTCAAACTTTTGTTTGGATCAAGCCATAGGATCAGTTTTTGTGCATATTTTCTCTTGTTAAGTGTGTTCAGTCCACGGGTCATCCATTACTTATGGGATATATTCTCCTTCCCAACAGGAAGTTGCAAGAGGATCACCCAAGCAGAGCTGCTATATAGCTCCTCCCCTCACATGTCATATCCAGTTATTCTCTTGCAACCCTCAACAAAGAAGGAGGTCGCGGGAGGAGTTGGAGTTTTTACTTAATTATTCTTCAATCAAAAGTTTGTTATTTTAAATGGCACCGGAGTGTGCTGTTTTTCTATATCAGGCAGTATTTGGAAGAAGAAACTGCCTGCGTTTTCTATGATCTTAGCAGGCGTAACTAAGATCCACTGGCTGTTCTCGACATTCTGAGGAGTGGGGTAACTTCAGAACATGGGAATAGCATGCGGGGTCCCCCGCAAATGAGGTATGTGCAGTACAATATTTTCTGGGAATGGAATTGACTAAGAAAATACTGCTGTTACCCGTATGATGTAAGTACAGCCTTAAATGCAGTAGTAGTGACTGGTATCAGGCTGATAAATGTATGCACAGTAGAGTTATTTTCTAGGGACTAGAATTTGAGTGAAAAAATACTGTTAATACTGAAATAATGCTTAAGCCTTATCTGCAGTGGTAGCGACTGGTTGCAGGCTTAGTGATAACTTTGCATGAAATTTAAGGAAGTTTATTTTCAAAACGTTTACTGGCATGTTATTCGTTTTGTGAGGTACTTTGGTGATAAATACTTTTGGGCATGAATTTTTTCTCTTTTTTTTTCCACATGGCTAACGTATATTTCTGCATAGAAACCGTTATATCAGGTCTCCCACTGTTGTAAATGAGCGGGAGGGGCCTCTTTTTAGCGCCTTGTTGCGCAGTTAAAATTCTAGCACAGTCTTCCTGCTTCTTCCTCCTTGATCCAGGACGTCTCTAGAGAGCTTAGGGGTCTTCAAAATTCGTTTTTGAGGGAGGTAATCAATCACAGCAGACCTGTGACAGTGTGTTAGACTGTGATAAAAACGTTTAATATTAATTTGATATCCGTTTTTTTGGGTACTGAGGGGTTAATCATCCTGTTGCTAATGGGTGCAATCCTCTGCTAATTAATACATTTAAAGAATTGTTGACTATAACTGAATTAGTTCTTTGTTACTCAACTGTGTTTTTTAAAAGCGCTGCAGCGTTTTTTATATTGCTTGCAAACGTATTGAAAGTATTTTCCAAGCTTGCTAGCTTCATTGCTAGTCTGTTTAACCCCTTAACGACCGAGGACGTGCAGGGTACGTCCTCAAAAAAAAGGCAGTTAATGCCTGAGAACGTACCCTGCACGTCCTCGGTGTGGAAAGCAGCTGGAAGCGATCCTGCTCGCTTCCAGCTGCTTTCCGGTTATTGCAGTGATGACTCGATATGGAGGCATCCTGCAATAACCCCCCTTGGCCATCCGATGCAGAGAGAGCCACTCTGTGGCCCTCTCTGCACCGGACATCGGTGGCCGGTATCGTTGGTGGGTGGGAGCAAGTCTGGGAGGCGGGTGGGCGGCCATCGATGTGCCCAGTGGAGTGGAGGGGGGCGGGAGGGGCGGGAGCGCGCACGGGAGCGCGCGCGTGCACGGGGGGGCGGCGGGCGGGCGCGTGCACGGGGCGGGAGCGGGAGGGAACCGCTACACTACAGAAAAATCAAGTTTAAAAAGTACTTCAATTAACTTTTTGAAAGCTGTAAATAACAGCTAAGAGATGTGGAAGGGGTGGGGGGTTGATCTTGGGGGGGGGGGAAGCTTCACTGCAGAAAAGGGTTTTTATTTTTAAAAAAAGGCACATTATTCACTAAACTGGGTACTGGCAGACAGCTGCCAGTATCCAAGATGGCGCCCATTAAGGCAGAGGGGGAGGGTTAGAGAGCTCTTTGGTGGGGGATCAGTAAGGCTGGGGGCTAAGGGGGGATCCTACACAGCAGCATATGTAAATATGCAAAAAAAAAAAAAACCCCCAAATATAGCTTTTATTTTAGTACTGGCAGAGTTTCTGCCAGTACTTAAGATGGCGGGGACAATTGGGGGGTGGGGGAGGGAAGAGAGCTGTTTGGGAGAGATCAGGGGGTCTCATGTTTCAGGTGGGAGGCTGAGCTCTACACTAAAGCTAAAATTAACCCTGCAAGCTCCCTACAAGCTACATAATTAACCCCTTCACTGCTAGCCATAATACACGTGTGAAATGCAGCGGCATTTGGCGGCCTTCTAATTACCAAAAAGCAACGCCAAAGCCATATATGTCTGCTATTTCTGAACAAAGGGGATCCCAGAGAAGCATTTACAACCATTTGTGCCATAATTGCACAAGCTGTTTGTAAATGATTTCAGTGAGAAACCTAAAATTGTGAAAAATTTAATGTTTTTTTTAATTTGATCGCATTTGGCGGTGAAATGGTGGCATGAAATATACCAAAATGGGCCTAGATCAATACTTGGGGTTGTCTACTACACTACACTAAATCTAAAATTAACCCTAGAAGCTCCCTACATGCTCCATAATTAACCCCTTCACTGCTGGGCATAATACACGTGTAGTGCGCAGTGGCATTTAGCAGCCTTCTAATTACTAAAAAGCAACGCCAAAGCCATATATGTCTGCTATTTCTGAACAAAGGGGATCCCAGAGAAGAATTTACAACCATTTAAGCCATAATTGCACAAGCTGTTTGTAAATAATTTCAGTGAGAAACCAAAAGTTTGTGAAAAAATTTGTAAAAAAGTGAACGATTTTTTGTATTTAATCGCATTTGGCGGTGAAATGGTGGCATGAAATATACCAAAATGGGCCTAGATCAATAATTTGGGATGTCTACTAAAAAAAATTATATACATGTCAATGGATATTCAGAGATTCCTGAAAGATATTAGTGTTCTAATGTAACTAGCGCTAATTTTGAAAAATAATGGTTTGGAAATAGCAAAGTGCAACTTGTATTTATGGCCCTATAACTTACAAAAAAAGCAAAGAAGATGTAAACATTGGGTATTTCTAAACTCAGGAAAAAATTTAGAAACTATTTAGCACGGGTGTTTTTTGGTGGTTGTAGATGTGTAACAGATTTTGGGGGTCAAAGTTAGAAAAAGTGTGTTTTTTTCAATTTTTTCCTCATATTTTATAATTTTTTTTATAGTAAATTCTAAGATATGATGAAAATAATGGTATCTTTAGAAAGTCCATTTAATGGCGATAAAAACGGTATATAATATGTGTGGGTACAGTAAATGAGTAAGATGAAAATTACAGCTAAACACAAACACCGCAAAAATGTAAAAATAGCCTTGGTCCCAAACGGACAGAAAATGGAAAAGTGCTGTGGTCATTAAGGGGTTAAACATGTCTGATACAGAGGAATCTGCTTGTTCATTATGTTTAAAAGCCGTTGTGGAGCCCAATAGAAATATGTGTACCAATTGTATTGATGTTACTTTGAAAAATCAATCTGTACCGATTAAAAAATTATCACCAGACAACGAGGGGGCAGTTATGCCGTCTAACTCTCCTCACGTGTCAGTACCTTCGTCTCCCGCTCGGGAGGTGCGTGAGATTGAGGTACATCAAGGCCCTTACAAATCACTTTGCATGATATGGCTAATGTTATGAAAGAAGTATTATACAATATGCCCGAGTTAAGAGGCAAGCGCGACAGTTCTGGGTTAAGGACAGAGCGCGCCGATGACACGAGAGCCATGTCTGATACTGCGTCACAATTTGCAGAACATGAGGACGGAGAGCTTCATTCTGTGGGTGACGGTTCTGATTCGGGGAGACCGGATTCAGAAATTTCAAATTTTAAATTTAAGCTTGAGAACCTCTGCGTGTTGCTAGGGGAGGTGTTAGCGGCTCTGAATGATTGTGACACGGTGGCAATCCCAGAGAAATTATGTAAGCTGGATAAATACTACGCGGTGCCGGTGTGTACTGACGTTTTTCCTATACCAAAGAGGCTTACAGAAATTATTAGTAAGGAGTGGGATAGACCCGGTGTGCCTTTTTCCCCTCCTCGGATATTTAGAAAAATGTTCCCTATAGACGCCACCACACAAGACTTATGGCAGACGGTCCCTAAGGTGGAGGGAGTAGTTTCTACTTTAGCCAAGCGTACCACTATCCCGGTGGAGGATAGCTGTGCTTTCTCAGATCCAATGGATAAAAAATTAGAGGGTTATCTTAAGAAAATGTTTGTTCAACAAGGTTTTATATTACAGCCTCTTGCATGCATTGCGCCTGTCACTGCTGCAGCGGCATTCTGGTTTGAGTCTCTGGAAGAGGTGATTCGCACAGCACCATTGGATGAGTCTCTGAGCAAGATTATAACCCTTAAGCTGGCTAATGCGTTTGTTTCGGATGCCGTAGTGCATTTAACCAAACTTACGGCTAAAAATTCTGGATTCGCCATACAGGCGCGCAGAGCGCTTTGGCTTAAATCCTGGTCAGCAGATGTAACTTCTAAGTTTAAATTACTAAACATTCCTTTCAAAGGGCAGACCTTATTCGGGCCCGGCTTGAAGGAAAATATTGCTGACATTACTGGAGGTAAGGGCCACACCCTTCCTCAGGACAGGGCCAAATCGAAGGCCAAACAGTCTAATTTTCGTGCCTTTCGTAATTTCAAGGCAGGAGCAGCATCAACTTCCTCCGCTCCAAAACAGGAAGGAACTACTGCTCGTTACAGACGGGGTTGGAAAGGCAACCAGTCATGGAACAAGGGCAAGCAGGCCAGAAAGCCTACTTCCGCCCCTAAGACAGCATGAAGTCAGGGCCCCCTTTCCGGAGACGGATCTAGTGGGGGGCAGACTCTCTCTTCGCCCAGGCTTGGGCAAGAGATGTGCAGGATCCCTGGACGTTGGAGATTATATCTCAGGGATACCTTCTGGATTTCAAAACTTCTCCTCCACAAGGGAGTTTTCATCTGTCAAGGTTATCAACAAACCTAGTAAAGAAAGAGGCATTTCTACAATGTGTACAAGACCTCTTAGTGATGGGAGTGATCCACCCAGTTCCGCGGACGGAACAGGGGCAAGGGTTTTATTCAAATCTGTTTGTGGTTCCCAAGAAAGAGGGAACCTTCAGACCAATCTTAGATTTAAAAATCTTAAACAAATTCCTAAGGGTTCCATCGTTCAAGATGGAAACCATTCGGACCATCCTACCCATGATCCAAGAGAGTCAATATATGACCACAGTGGATTTAAAGGATGCCTACCTTCACATACTGATTCACAAAGATCATTATCGGTAACTTAGGTTTGCCTTTCTAGACAGGCATTACCAGTTTGTAGCGCTTCCCTTCGGGTTAGCTACGGCCCCGAGAATTTTTACAAAGGTTCTGGGCTCTCTTCTGGCGGTACTAAGACCACGAGGCATAACAGTGGCTCCATACCTAGACGACATTCTGATACAAGCGTCAAGTTTTCAAAATGCAAAGTCCCATACAGAGATAGTTCTAGCATTTCTGAGGTCGCATGGGTGGAAAGTGAACGTGGAAAAGAGTTCTCTGTTACCACTCACAAGGGTCCCTTTTCTAGGGACTCTTATAGATTCTGTAGAGATGAAGATTTACCTGACGGAGTCCAGGTTATCAAAGCTTCTCAATGCTTGCTGTGTCCTTCACTCCATTCCAAGCCCATCAGTAGCTCAGTGCATGGAAGTAATCGGCTTAATGGTCGCGGCAATGGACATAGTGCCATTTGCGCGCCTACATCTCAGACCGCTGCAACTATGCATGCTAAGTCAATGGAACGGGGATTACTCAGATCTGTCCCCTTTGCTAAATCTGGACCAGGAGACCAGAGATTCTCTTCTCTGGTGGTTGTCACGGGTTCATCTGTCCAAAGGAATGACTTTTCGCAGACCAGATTGGACGATTGTAACAACAGATGCCAGCCTACTAGGCTGGGGAGCAGTCTGGAACTCCCTGAAGGCTCAGGGATCGTGGACTCAGGAGGAGAAACTCCTCCCAATAAACATTCTAGAATTAAGAGCAATATTCAATGCTCTTCTAGCTTGGCCTCAGTTGGCAACACTGAGGTTCATCAGATTTCAGTCGGACAACATCACGACTGTGGCTTACATCAATCATCAAGGGGGAACCAGGAGTTCCCTAGCGATGTTGGAAGTCTCGAAGATAATTCGCTGGGCAGAGTCTCACTCTTGCCACCTGTCAGCGATCTACATCCCAGGCTTGGAGAACTGGGAGGCGGATTTTTTAAGTCGCCAGACTTTTCATCCGGGGGAGTGGGAACTTCACCCGGAGGTATTTGCCCAACTGATTCATCGTTGGGGCAAACCGGATCTGGATCTCATGGCATCTCGCCAGAACGCCAAGCTTCCTTGTTACGTATCCAGATCCAGGGACCCGGGAGCAGTGCTGGTAGATGCACTAGTAGCCCCTTGAGTTTTCAACATAGCTTATGTGTTTCCACCATTTCCGTTGCTACCTCGACTGATTGCCAGGATCAAACAGGAGAGAGCATCGGTGATTCTGATAGCGCCTGCGTGGCCACGCAGGACCTGGTATGCAGACGTAGTGGACATGTCGTCCTGTCCACCATGGTCTCTACCCCTGAGGCAGGACCTTCTAATTCAGGGTCCTTTCAACCATCCAAACCTAAGTTCTCTGAGGCTGACTGCTTGGAAATTGAACGCTTGATTCTATCAAAGCGTGGGTTTTCGGATTCGGTTATTGATACATTAATACAGGCTCGGAAACCTGTTACCAGAAAAATTTACCACAAGATATGGCGTAAATATTTATATTGGTGTGAATCCAAGAGTTACTCATGGAGTAAGGTTAGGATTCCTAGGATATTGTCTTTTCTACAAGAGGGTTTAGAAAAGGGCTTATCCGCTAGTTCACTAAAGGGACAGATTTCTGCTCTGTCTATTCTTTTACACAAGCGTCTGGCAGAGAATCCAGACGTCCAGGCTTTTTGTCAGGCTTTGGCTAGAATTAAGCCTGTGTTTAAAGCTGTTGCTCCTCCGTGGAGCTTAAACTTGGTTCTTAAAGTTCTTCAGGGTGTTCCGTTTGAACCCCTTCATTCCATTGATATTAAGCTTTTATCTTGGAAAGTTCTGTTTTTGATGGCTATTTCCTCGGCTCGAAGAGTCTCTGAGTTATCTGCCTTACATTGCGATTCTCCTTATCTGATCTTTCATTCAGACAAGGTAGTCCTGTGTACTAAACCTGGGTTTTTACCTAAGGTTGTTTCTAACAAGAATATCAATCAAGAGATTGTTGTTCCATCCTTATGTCCTAATCCTTCTTCAAAGAAGGAACGTCTTTTGCATAATCTAGACGTGGGCCGTGCCCTGAAGTTCTACTTACAGGCAACTAAAGATTTTAGACAAACTTCTTCTTTGTTTGTCGTCTACTCTGGACAGAGGAGAGGTCAAAAGGCTTCGGCTACCTCTCTCTTTTTGGCTTCGTAGCATAATACGCTTAGCCTATGAGACTGCTGGACAGCAGCCTCCTGAAAGGATTACAGCTCATTCCACTAGAGCTGTGGCTTCCACCTGGGCCTTTAAGAATGAGGCCTCTGTTGAACAGATTTGCAAGGCTGCAACTTGGTCTTCACTTCATACTTTTTCCAAATTTTACAAATTTGACACTTTTGCTTCTTCGGAGGCTGTTTTTGGGAGAAAGGTTCTACAGGCAGTGGTTCCTTCTGTTTAATGTTCCTGCCTTGTCCCTCCCATCATCCGTGTACTTTAGCTTTGGTATTGGTATCCCATAAGTAATGGATGACCCGTGGACTGAACACACTTAACAAGAGAAAACATAATTTATGCTTACCTGATAAATTTATTTCTCTTGTAGTGTGTTCAGTCCACGGCCCGCCCTGTCTATTTGAGGCAGGTTCTAAATTTTAAATTATAACTCCAGTCACCACTGCACCCTATAGTTTCTCCTTTCTCGTCTTGTTTCGGTCGAATGACTGGATATGACATGTGAGGGGAGGAGCTATATAGCAGCTCTGCTTGGGTGATCCTCTTGCAACTTACTGTTGGGAAGGAGAATATATCCCATAAGTAATGGATTACCCGTGGACTGAACACACTACAAGAGAAATACATTTATCAGGTAAGCATAAATTATGTTTTTTTCCCATAGTAGTGTCTATTACATCCAGTTAAATGTGTGTATACTGTCCCTTTAATTTAATTTTAAAAGTTTTGCCAGGTTTTCCGTTTGAGCCTCTGCTATAAGAGGTTCTGAATTGTCTGCTCTTTCCTGTGAGCCTCCTATCTAGTTTTCCATCATGCTAAGGCGGTTTTGAGAACTACGTTTAATTTCTTGCCTATAGTGTTGTCTTCTGATAATATTCAAGATTGTTGTTACTTCTTTTTGTTCTAATCCAAATAATTCTAAACATAGGCTTCTTTATCATTTGAGTGTTGTAAGAGCTTTGCAATTCTATTCGCTGGCTACTAAGGATTTAAGACTATCCTCTAGTTTGTTCGTGTTGAAGCTTTTGATTTGTAAGGCTTACTTGGAGGCGGGACGGCCTCCTCCTAAACGTATTACTGTCCAAGCTACTAGGTCAGATTAGGAGCAGAAATAGGAGCGCCAATAGGCTAAAGGTTACTATCAAGGCTAATAACAAATGTAAACAAATATAATGTACTCTGTGAATAAGATGTACTCTATTAATAATATCCCCTCCTGGGGCAAACAATTATGAAAAAATATATAAGATGAAATAGGAATATATAAGATGAAATAGGAATAAAAACTACATGTGTACAAAAATGAGTGTCTCGTGTTCAAAAATGGCCAATAAAAATATATATATGATACAGAGTACTGGGTAGTGTCCTTGGATGTGACCAAAAGAAAACCCCCTTGGAAGGTATCCTAGGTGATGCTGGAACAGCCTTTATGATGTGAGACCGTTGTGATCAGTGAACCTTTGGTAATACGACCTAAAAGTGCTCTACCTTTAAAAATAAAATAAAAACACATGCAAAAAGCATCTAGGGAATCTAATCGGAAATTGACTCACCAGGGAAGAATATAAGCCTCTTTATGTTCAAATCAACATGTTTCAGCCCGTAAAAGGGCCTTTTTCAAGACATGATGTCTTGAAAAAGACCCTTTTACGGGCTGAAACGCGTCGCTATACGTCAGAGTAGTTTACCAGTGAAGTGGGAGGGTTTTTACGTGCTCTTGGAGTTTTGGGTATCTTTGCCTCCTCCTATTGTCCAGGAATGGAATTCCTAGGAGTAAGGGTTTGTGGATTCTCACCCCCATGAAAGAAATTAATTTATCAAGTAAGCATAAATTATTTTTTTAAATAGCAGTATTTTTGCATTATGCTTCCATTAGCAAAAATTCTAAGTAAATAGTGAAATAGTAAAACGTATTATTGCTTTTTGTAGCATATGCACATATACTATGAAGGCTCATACACTAGTATTCAACTTCAAAGAACTAGAGGCGGTGTGTATTGTGTCTGATGAAGACTTAATTTGTGTTATACAAGCCTCCGCTACATCTCTGAGAAGGTGTGGTGTTGGAATACTGGTACATGGGCACTCACAGCATATGTGCGTATACCCCTGAAAAACAGTAATAGCATTTGCTAGAATCATTTTTACTAATGGAAGCATATCTCATAAATGCTTATATTTAACATTGAAATGGACTCATGCACATTTAAAGTTGACCTTTCTATTACTTTAAAGGACCAGTCAACACAGTAGATTTGCATAATCAACAAATGCAAGATAACAAGACAATGCAATAGCACTTAGTCTGAACTTCAAATGAGTAGTAGATTTTTTTTCTGACAATTTTAAAAATTATGTCTTTTTCCACTCCCCCTATACAATGTGACAGCCATCAGCCAATCACAAATGCATACACGTACCATGTGACAGTCATCAGCCAATCACAAATTCATACACACTTATTCTTGCACATGCTCAGTAGGAGATGGTGACTCAAAATATTTAAATATAAAAAGACTGTGCACATTTTGTTAATGGAAGCAAATTGGAAGGTTGTTTAAAATGGCTGCTCTTCTGAATAATGAAAGTTTAATTTTAATTGAGTGTCCCTTTCAGTATATATGTAGATATTTAGGTTATCTTTCAATTTGTAACAAATCCAGATTCATCTAGCTCCTTAGGTTTACCAATTTTGATTTCACTCAGTATACTTAAAGTGACAGTATACACTCATTTCCATATAACTGCATGTAATAGACACTACTATAAAGAATAATATGCACAGATACCGATCTGAAAATCCAGTATAAAACCATTTAAAAACTTACTTAGAAGCTCCCAGTTTAGCTCTGTTAAAACGGTAGCTGAAACACCCACTGCAAGTGGAAAAAAAAGACACCCCCCCCCTCCCCCTTCCTTTGCATATGAAAAGACTCTTTACACAAACAGGAGCAAGCTGGAGTAGGTATACATCAGTATTCTTCTAAAACTTTGGGGCTTGGTTAGGAGTCTGAAAGAGCAATGCTATTTAAACTTATGCAAAACTATAATTAAAAATAACCCCCAAAAAAACCTGTATAGGCTATATAAATGGATCATCTACAAAACATTTATGCAAAGAAAAATCTAGTGTATAATGTCCCTTTAATGTCCTTAAAAGCTTGCTGCAAATGATGAATTTGACTTTTTATCTCATTCAGTTTCTGATTTATAAGAGTTTGACATTTTGAAAATCCACATTTGATTTGCACCAAAACCCAATTTTGTCACGCTAGCAATGAGATATTTCAGTAAAGCAAAACCGGCTTGCCCTATCTTAATCATGAAAGTTTAATTTTGACTAGATTCTCCCTTGAAATATTTTAGTTATAATCTGAGACGATTGGATTTTGTATACATATACATGCCACAAATATGGAGCTTTTAAAATGTCAAACCCTTATAAACATAAAAACTAGTTGAGATAAAGTTTTGCCATTTCAGATTTGAGATCCTCTTTTATAGTATCGAAAATGGGATAGTTTGACATGGAATGACCCACATGTGACCGTACTGTATAAGATTTTCCGTCCTGGTCTATGAAGATATAAGTAGTGTTGAGGGTTGATTGATGTAGAAAGACATCTAGTATAAATGTTAAAGATACTGGCCAGCCTATTATATAGGTGGCAAAAAATACTTTAAAAAAAATATACCCTCTTTATCAATGTTAAAATGTGATTCATGGACTATCCAATATTTAGTAACAGTCTCTCCATACAAAAAAATAAAATTGCATTCAAATGAAATAAATTCTTTCAAAATTAATTTCTTTCATACTCCTGGTTGTTTTAAGATCATATAAAAATTCACTCCACAAGACATTCTTTAGTATCTTTGAAGTACAATCAGGGAGTGGACAGAAGGTTAACTAAGGATGATATCTGTTATTCACCAGCACTAGGAGGCAAATTTCCTATTCATTGAAAAGAATAGTCTCTTCACATAGAAATGGTTTTGTAGATTTCCATTGGTTTTCATAATATAATGTGAGAGGCTGAAAGAAGGCTATCGTGTATACATGAGATTACAAATAGCCATTTTCCTCAGTAATACATTGGTTAGCTTTCTGATGCAGTTAACACATCTATGTGAAGCAATCTTCTATCTATGTGACCAGGCAGTGAGTGAGATGAAAATACTGATTGGTGTCAGAAAACCTCTGTAAAAGTTGCAAATGATGTATTTGATACATACTTGACTGTGGATAAGATTAGTTCAAAGTCCAGATATTTACTTAGCCAGTCCACTGATAGGGTTTATAAAAGGATTCAGGTTTTATTTCATTTTGTGTTGTTACTGTGGTGCCTTGGAGTTACAGTGTGCCTTGGTGTCAGAGGTTGGATGTTACCTGTACAGTACTAGGCTAGTGTTTTAGAGAAAGCCTTTAAGAGATTTAAAACCCCAAAATATTATTTCAAGATTCAGACATAGCATGCAATTTTAATTTTCTCCTGTTAAGTGTGGTCAGTCCACGGGTCATCATTACTTCTGGGATATTATCTCCTCCCCTACAGGAAGTGCAAGAGGATTCACCCAGCAGAGCTGCTATATAGCTCCTCCCCCCTACGTCACCCCCAGTCATTCTCTTGCACCCAACGAATAGATAGGATGTGTGAGAGGACTGTGGTGATTTAATTAGTTTATTACCTTCAATCAAAAGTTTGTTATTTTATAATAGCACCGGAGTGTGTTATTCATTCTCTGGTAGAATTTGAAGAAGAATCTACCGGAGTTTTTTCTATGATTTTAGCCGGAGTAGTTAAGATCATATTGCTGTTTCTCGGCCATCTGAGGAGAGGTAAACTTCAGATCAGGGGACAGCGGGCAGATTAATCTGCAAAGAGGTATGTAGCAGTTTGTTATTTTCTGACATGGAATTGATGAGAAAATCCTGCCATACCGTTATAATGTAAACTCAGCCTTAAATGCAGTAGATGTAGCTGGTATCAGGCTGTCATGTATGTATATTTTACACTTCAGTATTCTGGGGAATGGTACTTCACTGGATTTATACTGTATGCATAGACTTAACCTAATTTGCAGGGACTTGCAATAGGTTTTAAATAACAATTAATTTATTGAGGTTAAACGTTTTTTTGCTGGCATGTAAAAACGTTTATTTCTCTGAGGTACTGGGTGAAAAAATGTTTTGGGCACTATTTCTTCTGTTATGTGTGATCAGTCCACGGGTCATCATTACTTCTGGGATATTATCTCCTCCCCTACAGGAAGTGCAAGAGGATTCACCCAGCAGAGCTGCATATAGCTCCTCCCCTCTACGTCACTCCCAGTCATTCTCTTGCACCCAGCAACTAGATAGGATGTGTGAGAGGACTATGGTGATTATACTTAGTTTTTATAACTTCAATCAAAAGTTTGTTATTTTACAATAGCACCGGAGCGTGTTATTGCCTCTCTGGCAGAGTTTGAAGAAGAATCTACCAGAGTTTTTACTATGATTTTAACCGGAGTAGTTAAGATCATATTGCTGTTTCTCGGCCATCTGAGGGAGGTAAAAGCTTCAGATCAGGGGACAGCGGGCAGATGAATCTGCATTGAGGTATGTAGCAGTTTTTATTTTCTGAATGGAATTGATGAGAAAATCCTGCCATACCGTTATAATGACATGTATGTATACTCTACACTTCAGTATTCTGGGGATGGTATTTCACCGGAATTACTCTGTTAAAAGTACATTAAACCTTTTAATAGGTATTTATTATGTTAAACGTTTTTGCTGGAATGTAGAATCGTTTGCATTTTCTGAGGTACTGAGTGAATAAATATTTGGGCATTATTTTTCCACTTGGCAGTTGCTTGTTTTAATTGTGACAGTTTCGTTTCTCTCTCACTGCTGTGTGTGAGGGGGAGGGGCCGTTTTTGGCGCTCTTTGCTACGCATCAAAAATTTCCAGTCAGTTACTCTTGTATTTCCTGCATGATCCGGTTCATCTCTAACAGAACTCAGGGGTCTTCAAACTTCTTTGGAGGGAGGTAGATTCTCTCAGCAGAGCTGTGAGACTTATATATTGACTGTGATTAAAAACGTTGCTCTGTAATTTTTTATGTTTCAAATTTAATTATTGTTACTTTACTAATGGGAACAAACCTTTGCTAAAAGTTGTGTTGTTTTTAAGGATTGATGCTATAACTGTCTTTCAGTTCATTATTTCAACTGTCATTTAATCGTTTAGTGCTCTTTGTGGCACAGTACGTTTTTGTTAAATAAGATTGTAACCAAGTTGCAAGTTTATTGCTAGTGTGTTAAACATGTCTGATTCAGAGGAAGATATCTGTGTCATTTGTTCCAATGCCAAGGTGGAGCCCAATAGAAATTTATGTACTAACTGTATTGATGCTACTTTAAATAAAAGCCAATCTGTACAAATTGAACAAATTTCACCAAACAGCGAGGGGAGAGTTATGCCGACTAACTCGCCTCACGTGTCAGTACCTGCATCTCCCGCCCGGGAGGTGCGTGATATTATGGCGCCTAGTACATCTGGGCGGCCATTACAGATAACATTACAAGATATGGCTACTGTTATGACTGAAGTTTTGGCTAAATTACCAGAACTAAGAGGCAAGCGTGATCACTCTGGGGTGAGAACAGAGTGCGCTGATAATACTAGGGCCATGTCTGATACTGCGTCACAGCTTGCAGAACATGAGGACGGAGAGCTTCATTCTGTGGGTGATGGTTCTGATCCAAACAGATTGGATTCAGATATTTCAAATTTTAAATTTAAATTGGAGAACCTCCGTGTATTACTAGGGGAGGTTTTAGCGGCTCTTAATGATTGTAACACTGTTGCAATACCAGAAAAATTGTGTAGGTTGGATAAATACTTTGCGGTACCGGCGAGTACTGACGTTTTTCCTATACCTAAGAGACTAACTGAAATTGTTACTAAGGAGTGGGATAGACCCGGTGTGCCGTTCTCACCCCCTCCAATATTTAGAAAGATGTTTCCAATAGACGCCACCACACGGGACTTATGGCAAACGGTCCCTAAGGTGGAGGGAGCAGTCTCTACTTTAGCTAAGCGTACCACTATCCCGGTGGAGGATAGCTGTGCTTTTTCAGATCCAATGGATAAAAAATTAGAGGGTTACCTTAAGAAAATGTTTGTTCAACAAGGTTTTATATTGCAACCCCTTGCATGCATCGCGCCGATTACGGCTGCGGCAGCATTTTGGATTGAGTCTCTGGAAGAGAACCTTAGTTCAGCTACGCTGGACGACATTACGGACAGGCTTAGAGTCCTTAAACTAGCTAATTCATTCATTTCGGAGGCCGTAGTACATTTAACCAAACTTACGGCTAAGAACTCAGGATTCGCCATTCAGGCACGTAGGGCGCTGTGGCTAAAATCCTGGTCAGCTGATGTAACTTCTAAGTCCAAATTACTTAATATACCTTTCAAGGGGCAAACTTTATTTGGGCCCGGTTTGAAAGAAATTATCGCTGACATTACAGGAGGTAAGGGCCACGCCCTGCCTCAAGACAAAGCCAAAGCTAAGGCTAGACAGTCTAATTTTCGTCCCTTTCGGAATTTCAAAGCAGGAGCAGCATCAACTTCCACTGCACCAAAACAGGAAGGAGCTGTTGCTCGTTACAGACAAGGCTGGAAACCTAACCAGTCCTGGAACAAGGGCAAGCAGGCCAGGAAACCTGCTGCTGCCCCAAAGACAGCATGAACCGAGGGCCCCCGATCCGGGACCGGATCTAGTGGGGGGCAGACTCTCTCTCTTCGCCCAGGCCTGGGCAAGAGATGTTCAGGATCCCTGGGCGCTAGAGATCATATCTCAGGGATACCTTCTAGACTTCAAATTCTCTCCCCCAAGAGGGAGATTTCATCTGTCAAGGTTGTCAACAAACCAGATAAAGAAAGAAGCGTTTCTACGCTGTGTACAAGATCTGTTATTAATGGGAGTGATCCATCCGGTTCCGCGGTCGGAACAAGGACAAGGGTTTTACTCAAACCTGTTTGTGGTTCCCAAAAAAGAGGGAACTTTCAGGCCAATCTTGGATTTAAAGATCCTAAACAAATTCCTAAGAGTTCCATCGTTCAAAATGGAAACTATTCGGACAATCTTACCCATGATCCAAAAGGGTCAGTACATGACCACAGTGGATTTAAAGGATGCTTACCTTCACATACCGATTCACAAAGATCATTACCGGTATCTAAGGTTTGCCTTCTTAGACAGGCATTACCAGTTTGTAGCTCTTCCATTCGGATTGGCTACGGCTCCAAGAATCTTCACAAAGGTTCTGGGTGCCCTTCTGGCGGTACTAAGACCGCGAGGAATTTCGGTAGCTCCGTACCTAGACGACATTCTGATACAAGCTTCAAGCTTTCAAACTGCCAAGTCTCATACAGAGTTAGTTCTGGCATTTCTAAGGTCGCATGGATGGAAAGTGAACGAAAAGAAGAGTTCTCTTTTTCCTCTCACAAGAGTTCCATTCTTGGGGACTCTTATAGATTCTGTAGAAATGAAGATTTATCTGACAGAAGACAGATTAACAAAGCTTCTAAATGCATGCCGTGTCCTTCATTCCATTCAACTCCCGTCAGTAGCTCAATGCATGGAGGTGATCGGCTTAATGGTAGCAGCAATGGACATAGTACCCTTTGCACGTCTACATCTCAGACCGCTGCAATTGTGCATGCTGAGTCAGTGGAATGGGGATTACTCAGACTTGTCCCCTACTCTGAATCTGGATCAAGAGACCAGAAACTCTCTCCTATGGTGGCTTTCTCGGCCACATCTGTCCAGGGGGATGCCATTCAGCAGGCCGGACTGGACAATTGTAACAACAGACGCCAGCCTACTAGGTTGGGGCGCTGTCTGGAATTCTCTGAAGGCTCAGGGACAATGGAATCAGGAGGAAAGTCTCCTGCCAATAAACATTCTGGAATTAAGAGCAGTTCTCCATGCCCTTCTGGCTTGGCCCCAGTTAAAAACTCGGGGGTTCATCAGGTTTCAGTCGGACAACATCACGACTGTAGCTTACATCAACCATCAAGGAGGGACAAGAAGCTCCCTAGCAATGATGGAAGTATCAAAGATAATTCGCTGGGCAGAGTCTCACTCTTGCCACCTGTCAGCAATCCACATCCCGGGAGTGGAGAACTGGGAGGCGGATTTCTTGAGTCGCCAGACTTTTCATCCGGGGGAGTGGGAACTTCATCCGGAGATCTTTGCCCAAATACTTCGACGTTGGGGCAAACCAGAGATAGATCTCATGGCGTCTCGCCAGAACGCCAAACTTCCTCGCTACGGGTCCAGATCCAGGGATCCGGGAGCGGTTCTGATAGATGCCTTGACAGCACCTTGGAACTTCGGGATGGCTTATGTGTTTCCACCCTTCCCGCTGCTTCCTCGATTGATTGCCAAAATCAAACAGGAGAGAGCATCAGTGATTCTAATAGCGCCTGCATGGCCACGCAGGACTTGGTATGCAGATCTAGTGGACATGTCATCCTGTCCGCCTTGGTCTCTACCTCTAAGACAGGACCTTCTGATACAGGGTCCATTCAAACATCAAAATCTAACTTCTCTGAAGCTGACTGCTTGGAAATTGAACGCTTGATTTTATCAAAACGTGGTTTTTCTGAGTCGGTTATTGATACCCTGATACAGGCTAGGAAGCCTGTTACCAGAAGGATTTACCATAAGATATGGCGTAAATACCTATACTGGTGCGAATCCAAAGGTTACTCCTGGAGTAAGGTTAGGATTCCTAGGATATTGTCCTTTCTACAAGAAGGTTTAGAAAAGGGTTTATCGGCTAGCTCATTAAAGGGACAGATCTCAGCTCTGTCCATCTTGTTACACAGGCGTCTGTCAGAAAATCCAGACGTCCAGGCCTTTTGTCAGGCTTTAGCTAGGATCAAGCCTGTGTTTAAAACTGTTGCTCCGCCATGGAGTTTAAACTTAGTTCTTAACTTTTTACAGGGTGTTCCGTTTGAACCCCTTCATTCCATTGATATAAAATTGTTATCTTGGAAAGTTCTGTTTTTAATGGCTATTTCCTCGGCTCGAAGAGTCTCTGAGTTATCAGCCTTACATTGTGATTCTCCTTATCTGATTTTTCACTCAGACAAGGTAGTTCTGCGTACTAAACCTGGGTTCTTACCTAAGGTAGTCACTAACAGGAATATCAATCAAGAGATTGTTGTTCCATCCTTGTGTCCAAATCCTTCTTCAAAGAAGGAACGTCTTCTACACAATCTGGATGTAGTTCGTGCCCTCAAGTTCTACTTGCAGGCAACTAAGGATTTTCGACAAACGTCTTCCCTGTTTGTCGTGTACTCTGGTCAGAGGAGAGGTCATTAGGCTTCGGCTACCTCTCTCTCCTTCTGGCTTCGTAGCATAATTCGTTTAGCCTATGAGACTGCTGGACAGCAGCCTCCTGAAAGAATTACAGCTCATTCTACTAGAGCTGTGGCTTCCACTTGGGCCTTTAAGAATGAGGCCTCTGTTGAACAGATTTGCAAGGCTGCAACTTGGTCTTCGCTTCATACTTTTTCCAAATTTTACAAATTTGACACTTTTGCTTCTTCGGAGGCTATTTTTGGGAGAAAGGTTCTTCAGGCAGTGGTTCCTTCTGTATAATGAGCCTGCCTATCCCTCCCGTCATCCGTGTACTTTTGCTTTGGTATTGGTATCCCAGAAGTAATGATGACCCGTGGACTGATCACACATAACAGAAGAAAACATAATTTATGCTTACCTGATAAATTCCTTTCTTCTGTTGTGTGATCAGTCCACGGCCCGCCCTGTTTTAAGGCAGGTAAATATCTTTTAAATTATACTCCAGTCACCACTTCACCCTTGGTTTCTCCTTTCTCGTTGATTCTTGGTCGAATGACTGGGAGTGACGTAGAGGGGAGGAGCTATATGCAGCTCTGCTGGGTGAATCCTCTTGCACTTCCTGTAGGGGAGGAGATAATATCCCAGAAGTAATGATGACCCGTGGACTGATCACACAACAGAAGAAAGGAATTTATCAGGTAAGCATAAATTATGTTTTTTTCCACTTGGCAATAGTTTTGTTTAAATTAAAGCAGTTCACTGATCTCTCTCACTGTTATGTGTGAGGGGGAGGGGCCATTTTTGGCGCTTTTACTACGCATCAAAAAACTCAGTCAGAGGTTCATTTTCTTCCTGCATGATCCGGTTCATCTCTACAGAACTCAGGGATCTCCAAAGCCTTTTTTTGAGGGAGGTAATCATCACAGCAGAGCTGTGAAGATTGTAGTTGACTGTGATAAAAGACGTTTATTTGTGTATTTTTTCTGCTGCCTGGGTTAGTTATCCTTTGCTAATGGGAACAATCCTTTGCTAAAATTGTATATTTCTGACAAAGATTGATGCTATAACTTATTTTCAACTGTCATAATTTTTTCTGTGCTTCTTATAGGCACAGTTCGTTTTCATATTATTGTAAATTACTTAAAAAAGCATTTCCAAGTTGCTAGTTAATTGCTAGTGTGTTAAACATGTCTGATTCAGAGGAAGATACATGTGCTATATGTGCTAATGCCAAAGTGGAGCCCAATAGAAGTTTATGTACTAACTGTATTGATGCTACTTTAAATAAAAGTCAATCTGTACAAATTGAACATATTTCACCAGACAACGAGGGGAGAGTTATGCCGACTAACTCGCCTCACGTGTCAGTACCTGCATCTCCCCCTCGGGAGGTGCGTGATATTGTAGCGCCGAGTACATCTGGGCGGCCATTTCAAATCACATTACAGGATATGGCTACTGTTATGACTGAAGTTTTGGCTAAATTACCAGAACTTAGAGGCAAGCGTGATCACTCTGGGGTGAGAACAGAGTGCGCTGATAATATTAGGGCCATGTCAGACACTGCGTCACAGGCGGCAGAACATGAGGACGGAGAACTTCATTCTGTGGGTGACGGTTCTGATCCAAACAGACTGGATTCAGATATTTCAAATTTTAAATTTAAGCTGGAAAACCTCCGTGTATTACTAGGGGAGGTGTTAGCGGCTCTGAATGATTGTAACACAGTTGCAATACCAGAGAAAATGTGTAGGTTGGATAAATATTTTGCGGTACCGGCGAGTACTGATGTTTTTCCTATACCTAAGAGACTTACTGATATTGTTACTAAGGAGTGGGATAGGCCCGGTGTGCCGTTCTCACCTCCTCCGATATTTAGAAAAATGTTTCCAATAGACGCCACCACACGGGACTTATGGCAAACGGTCCCTAAGGTGGAGGGAGCAGTTTCTACTTTAGCTAAGCGTACCACTATCCCGGTGGAGGATAGCTGTGCCTTTTCAGATCCAATGGATAAAAAATTAGAGGGTTACCTTAAGAAAATGTTTGTTCAACAAGGTTTTATATTGCAACCTCTTGCATGTATTGCGCCTGTCACGGCTGCAGCAGCATTTTGGTTTGAGTCTCTGGAAGAGACACTTCAATCATCTACACTAGATGAGATTACAGACAAACTTAAAGCCCTTAAGTTAGCTAACTCATTTATTTCAGATGCCGTAGTACATTTAACTAAACTTACGGCTAAGAATTCCGGATTTGCCATTCAGGCACGCAGAGCACTGTGGCTAAAATCCTGGTCAGCTGATGTTACTTCTAAATCTAAATTGCTTAATATACCTTTCAAAGGGCAGACCTTATTTGGGCCCGGGTTGAAAGAGATTATCGCTGACATTACAGGAGGTAAAGGCCATGCCCTGCCTCAGGACAAAGCCAAACCTAGGGCTAGACAGTCTAATTTTCGTTCCTTTCGTAATTTCAAAGCAGGAACTGCATCAACTTCCTCTGCACCAAAACAGGAAGGAGCTGTTGCTCGCTACAGACAAGGCTGGAAACCTAACCAGTCCTGGAACAAGGGCAAGCAGGCCAGGAAACCTGCTGCTGCCCCTAAGACAGCATGAATCGAGGGCCCCCGATCCGGGACCGGATCTAGTAGGGGGCAGACTTTCTCTCTTCGCCCAGGCTTGGGCAAGAGATGTTCAGGATCCCTGGGCGTTAGAGATCATATCTCAGGGATACCTTCTGGACTTCAAAACCTCTCCCCCAAGAGGGAGATTTCATCTGTCAAGGTTGTCAACAAACCAAATAAAGAAAGAAGCGTTCCTACGCTGCGTACAAGATCTTTTATTAATGGGAGTGATCCATCCAGTTCCGCGGTCGGAACAAGGACAAGGGTTTTACTCAAATCTGTTTGTAGTTCCCAAAAAAGAGGGAACTTTCAGGCCAATCTTGGATTTAAAGATCCTAAACAAATTCCTAAGAGTTCCATCGTTCAAGATGGAAACGATTCGAACAATTTTGCCCATGATCCAAGAGGGTCAGTACATGACCACTGTGGATTTAAAGGATGCTTACCTTCACATACCGATTCACAGAAATCATTACCGGTATCTAAGGTTTGCCTTTCTAGACAGGCATTACCAGTTTGTAGCTCTTCCATTCGGACTGGCTATAGCTCCAAGAATCTTCACAAAGGTTCTGGGTACTCTTCTGGCGGTACTAAGACCGCGAGGAATTTCGGTAGCTCCGTACCTAGACGACATTCTGATACAAGCTTCAAACTTTCAAACTGCCAAGTCTCATACAGAGTTAGTACTGGCATTTCTAAGGTCGCATGGATGGAAGGTGAACGAAAAGAAGAGTTCTCTCTTTCCACTCACAAGAGTTCCCTTCTTGGGGACTCTGATAGATTCTGTAGAAATGAAGATTTACCTGACAGAAGACAGGTTAACAAAGCTTCAAAATGCATGCCGGGTCCTTCATTCCATTCAACACCCGTCAGTAGCTCAATGCATGGAGGTGATCGGCTTAATGGTAGCGGCAATGGACATAGTACCTTTTGCACGCCTACATCTCAGACCGCTGCAATTGTGCATGCTAAGTCAGTGGAATGGGGATTACTCAGATTTGTCCCCCACTCTGAATCTGAATCAAGAGGCCAGAAATTCTCTTCTATGGTGGCTTTATCGGCCACACCTGTCCAGGGGAATGCCATTCAGCAGGCCAGACTGGACAATTGTAACAACAGACGCCAGCCTTCTAGGTTGGGGTGCTGTCTGGAATTCTCTGAAGGCTCAGGGACTATGGAATCAGGAGGAGAGTCTCCTTCCAATAAACATTCTGGAATTGAGAGCAGTTCTCAATGCCCTTCTGGCTTGGCCCCAGTTAACAACTCGGGGGTTCATCAGGTTTCAGTCAGACAACATCACGACTGTAGCTTACATCAACCATCAGGGAGGGACAAGAAGCTCCCTAGCAATGATGGAAGTATCAAAGATAATTCGCTGGGCAGAGTCTCACTCTTGCCACCTGTCTGCAATCCACATCCCGGGAGTGGAGAACTGGGAGGCGGATTTCTTAAGTCGTCAGACTTTTCATCCGGGGGAGTGGGAACTTCATCCGGAGGTCTTTGCCCAGATACTTCGACGTTGGGGCAAACCAGAGATAGATCTCATGGCGTCTCGTCAGAACGCCAAGCTTCCTCGCTACGGGTCCAGATCCAGGGATCCGGGAGCGGTTCTGATAGATGCTTTGACAGCACCTTGGACCTTCGGGATGGCTTATGTGTTTCCACCCTTCCCGATGCTTCCTCGATTGATTGCCAGAATCAAACAGGAGACAGCATCAGTGATTCTAATAGCACCTGCATGGCCACGCAGGACTTGGTATGCAGATCTAGTGGACATGTCATCCTGTCCGCCTTGGTCTCTACCTCTGAAACAGGACCTTCTGATCCAGGGTCCATTCAAACATCAAAATCTAACTTCTCTGAAGCTGACTGCTTGGAAATTGAACGCTTGATTTTATCAAAACGTGGTTTTTCTGAGCCAGTTATTGATACCTTAATACAGGCTAGGAAGCCTGTTACCAGAAGGATTTACCATAAAATATGGCGTAAATACTTATATTGGTGCGAATCCAAGAGTTACTCATGGAGTAAGGTTAGGATTCCAAGGATATTGTCTTTTCTACAAGAAGGTTTAGAAAAGGGGTTATCTGCTAGTTCCTTAAAGGGACAGATTTCAGCTCTGTCCATTCTTTTACACAAACGTCTGTCAGAAGTTCCGGACGTTCAAGCTTTTTGTCAGGCTTTAGCTAGGATCAAGCCTGTGTTTAAAACTGTTGCTCCGCCATGGAGTTTGAACTTAGTTCTTAATGTTTTACAGGGTGTTCCGTTTGAACCCCTTCATTCCATTGATATCAAGTTGTTATCTTGGAAAGTTCTGTTTTTAATGGCTATTTCCTCGGCTCGAAGAGTTTCTGAGTTATCTGCTTTACATTGTGATTCTCCTTATCTGATTTTTCATTCAGACAAGGTAGTTCTGCGTACTAAACCTGGGTTCCTACCTAAGGTGGTCACTAATAGTAATATCAATCAAGAGATTGTTGTTCCATCTTTGTGTCCTAATCCTTCCTCGAAGAAGGAACGTCTGCTACACAATCTAGATGTAGTCCGTGCCCTGAAATTTTATCTACAGGCAACTAAGGATTTTCGTCAAACGTCTTCCCTGTTTTTCGTTTATTCTGGTCAGAGGAGAGGTCAAAAAGCTTTGGCTACCTCTCTCTCTTTTTGGCTTCGTAGCATAATACGATTAGCCTATGAGACTGCTGGACAGCAGCCTCCTGAAAGAATTACAGCTCATTCTACTAGAGCTGTGGCTTCCACTTGGGCCTTTAAGAATGAGGCTTCTGTTGAACAGATTTGCAAGGCTGCAACTTGGTCTTCTCTTCATACTTTTTCCAAATTTTACAAATTTGACACTTTTGCTTCTTCGGAGGCTGTTTTTGGGAGAAAGGTTCTTCAGGCAGTGGTTCCCTCCGTATAAAGAGCCTGCCTGTCCCTCCCGTCATCCGTGTACTTTTGCTTTGGTATTGGTATCCCAGAAGTAATGATGACCCGTGGACTGACCACACTTAACAGGAGAAAACAAAATTTATGCTTACCTGATAAATTCATTTCTCCTGTAGTGTGGTCAGTCCACGGCCCGCCCTCTTTTTTATGTCAGGCTAAAAAATTTTTTGGATTATACTCCAGTCACCACTACACCCTTCGGCTTCTCCTTTCTCGTTGGTCCTTTGGTCGAATGACTGGAGGTGACGTAGGGGGGAGGAGCTATATAGCAGCTCTGCTGGGTGAATCCTCTTGCACTTCCTGTAGGGGAGGAGATAATATCCCAGAAGTAATGATGACCCGTGGACTGACCACACTACAGGAGAAATGAATTTATCAGGTAAGCATACATTTTGTTTTTTTTCCAATTTACTTATATTATTTAATTTGCTTTGCTATTTTGGTATCCTTTGTTGAAAAGTATACCCAGGTAGGCTCAACAGCAGCAATGATTGGTAAACCTCTTAATATTGGCTCACCAGATGTGTTCAGCTAGCTCCCGGTAGGGCATTGCTTCAATAAAGGATTCCAAGAGAATGAATCAAATTTGATAATAGAAGTAAATTGGAAAATTGTTTGAAATTGTATGCTCTATCTGGATCATGAAATAAAGAAATTGTGTTTTATGTCCCTTTAAGTAAACATTTTGAGATTTGACAATAAAAGGCTTAGTTATGCGTAGTTAAATGACTGCATTATACATTTTTTAATTATTTTGCCCCCTTTCATGTAATTTAGATCTTGTGTAAAATTGTGTAAAAAACACACTGCAGAATTCTGAAGGCTCAGTCTGCTAGACATATTTCCCTAACTGGCTTTTACAAGCAATGCCCTTCATACTACGAATTTGTTTTAAAAATGTTTACAGGACTATGTGGTTCTATTTCAAGACAACACAAATGTCCTGTAATGTAGTGTTTACTGAAAAAGTACACAACCCACAAAAAAAGTATTTACTGACATGGAGGAGAGTCTAAAGGCTCGGCTAGAGCTGTGCAACACAAAATTAACCAAGCTCAGCAATGTTGACTGTTGATATAGACATAACATTTTTTTAAAAAAAAATGTCCATGCCATAATCGCAGAGGCAATCCTTAGCAATGTGAGAGTGTAAACAGGATATGGGCACGTTTATGCCTCCAGGAAATGTCTCCTGAGAATGGAGTGGATGCACATTACCTTGTATTTGAACATGCAACAACCTGTGAGGCCTGGCTTCAACTTAGTTGCTGGCACAGGACAAAAAAAAGTCCAGGTTCATGTTAGTTCCTTTTGGAAACTCTCATAGGAAATGTTTCTTTTCTTTGAGTCTTATTGTGGAACTCATTTATTTACTTCAGAACCATGCTTAATATAATAAGGATGACCAGGGCTCACCTAGTAACTCTCACCCACAAATAATTCTTCCCTTTTAAGAGCCATTGACAGAAACACTGTATTTTCTCTTCTTCATGGCAGATGCTATAGCTTTTTTTTTTCTTTTTTGTCCTTCGGATAGTATGGATATTTACTTGCATTTTGTCTGTGTCACTCTTTAAAGTGAAAGTCAATCCTAGCATTTGTGAAACGCTAGGATTGACCATTGGAACAAATAAATGGGACTTTCATTCATGAAATATAAAATACTTCATGCAGAAAGCTCCTTTATTTGTTTAAAGTGTTCGCCGCACTGAGCTGCTCAGGCAACCCACAAAAGAATGCTGTTTTGCTTGAGAGGTGATTTTTTCACCTCTTAGCCAATAGCCGTGCGTAAAATCCGGCGTGCCCCCTGTGGAGCCAGATTTCCTAGACGCTATTTGCTAAGAATTGAAAACGTCACCTCTTAGTAAAACAGCGTTCTGTCATGGACTGCCTGAGAAGCTCAGTGCAGCGCACGCTTGAAACAAATATAGGAACTTTTAGCATGAAGTATTTTATACTTCATGAATGAAAGACCCCTTTAGTTGGTCCAATGGTCAATCCTAGCATTTCACAAACGCTAGGATTGACTTTAACTTTAAGGTCTCTCTGATAGCCAAATCGCATCTAAAGTTAAAAATGCTTTGCCATATGTTTATATTGCTCTAACATTCATGGAAGGAGATATTTCTGCAATTCTAGTGTGGATACTCTGCAGTTAATGACGTTTAGGTTCAGCCTGCCTCTGATAAACCGTATTTGGTGGCTGTCATTGATGTATTAACTGACTGTGAGAAGATCATCTTTCCTCATGGGCCATTTGACTTAGAGGAAGGTATATCTCATAATGTACCTATTACTAAGGAGGCAATTTAATTGGACTTATCCATGCTTATGTGTATTATTTATACTGCGAGAGATACCCTTCATGTTCATATATCTGTTCCATCTACCTCACCTGAGTCTAATTGGTTGGCATCTGCATTGGAATAGCGGAATGTCTCCTGCCTTCTTCAAAGTATTTCAGGAATAATGGAGGAAAGCTGCAAATCACTTTCTTGTTCCTGACAGACTTAAAGGGACACTGTACCGAATTTTTTTCTTTTGTGATTCAGATTGAGCATGAAATTTTAAGCAACTTTCTAATTTACTCCTATTATCAAATTTTCTTCATTGTCTTGGTATCTTTATTTGAAATGCACGAATGTAAGTTTAGATGCCGGCCCATTTTTGGTGAACAACCTGGGTTGTCCTTGCTGATTGGTGGATAAATTCATCCACCAATAAAAAAAGTGCTGTCCAGAGTACTGAAACCAAAAAAAGCTTAGATGCCTTCTTTTTCAAATAAAGATAGCAAGATAATGAAGAAAAATTGATAATAGGAGCAAATTAGACAGTTGCTTAAAATTGCATGCTCTTTCTGAATTACAAAAGAAAAAAATTGGGTTCAGTGTTCCTTTAATTATATCTATTGCATATTATCCATTTCTAATTTATTTCTCAGTGCTGCGAATCCCTTCATGTTCAATTATAGTATATAACAAAAATACATCTACAGTAACCCATATGTATGGTAGATTTATAATTAAAACTTTGCGTAAAAATGGATTAAATAGAGATTTAGTCATTATTTCTTCTTTGTGAATATTAGGCTAACACAATAGCATTTATTGTCCAAATATACAATATATGCAATTGCAAAACAAACTAAAAAGCTTTCTGCTCCATTTAAATAGATCAATACAAATTTGTAGTAAAATATCAAGGGCCAGATTATGTCCGCCGCAAATCGATAAATGTCGGCATTTATCATTGCACCAGCAGTTCTTGTGAACTGCTGGTGCAATGCCGCCCCTGCAGATTTGCGAGCAGGGGGTGTCAATCAACCCATTCGTATTCGATCGAGCTGATTGCTGTCCGCCACCTCAGAGGTTTTTTTATTTTTTACAAAACACATTAAAAATACATTGCAAAGTACAGTTATATTCATAATAAAACCATCTAATAAAAATTATTAGAAAAAAATATTGCACACAAAAGTTATAAGGGCTCAAAGATTTGAGGTCTCCGGTGTTGGGGGAAAAAAAAGGCAGGCAAAGGGCTTAAAAATGACACTGAACCCAATTTTTTTCTTTCACGATTCAGATAGAGCATGCAATTGTAAGCAACTTTCTAACTCCTGTTACAATTTTTTCTTCTTTCTCTTGTTATCTTTATTTTAAAAAGCAGGAATCTAAGCTTATGAGCCGGCCCATCTTTGGTTCAGAACCTGGGTACAGCTTGCTGATTGGTGGCTAAATGTAGCCAGCAATCAGCAAGCGCTATCCAGGGTTCTGAACCAAAAATGGGCCAGCTTGTAAGCTTACATTCCTGCTTTTTAAGTAAAGATACCAAAAGAATAATGAAAAAATTATAATAGGAGTAAATTAGAAAGTTGCTTAAAATTGTATGATCTATCTGAATCGTGAAAGAAAAAAAAATGGACTCAGTGTCCCTTTAACATAGATACATACATATACAGGCCTAAAGATGTATATGTATGTGTGTATGTATATATATATATATATATATATATATATATATATATATATATATATATATATTATATGTGTGTGTGTATGTATATATGTATTTACAGACATGTATACACATATAAATACATACATAGACATTACATTGTCACGTGTACATTGGAGCCCATTGCAGTTAAGTAGATGAAAACATGTAAAAGCATATTTAATATTCATATTTAATAAAGTTTTATTGTTTTTGCACTGTAAATATTTCACATTCCTATATTCTGCACATAGCATAATATGCTCTAAATATTTATAAATAGATAGTCCTATATATAATGTGCACACGATATTCTAACTTCGGCTTTTTGTGCTTGTCAGGTTTTAACTCATAATACGAAAGCAAAAAGCTTACTCGATCGGGAGCATTAAATAGCGTTCCACTTCTAATCTGGACCTAAATGTTTTATGGTACCATTCACAATATCGCTGTATAACTTTATTTATTAAGAGTAAGTAAAATAAATACAATAAATTATCCTTTTACTAAAATCCCAGAGAACAGGGTGTGGGTCTTGCCAGACTATGAAACACTATGCATTTCAAGGCCTTACCTGTTTATCAGTTGTGCATAAGCTGTTTATCACCACTGTTATATAGTATATCCAACTAACTCTTAATCAAACAAAAATCGATTTCCATACTGCTATAAAATTCATTTTTTGTCAATCGTATCAGGATAAAAAATAATATCAATAATTCTTATTTTCATTTTTATTGTTAATGGTATAATATATTAATTTATTGTTTACAAATTTGTAATCTTTATTTAATATTTTATTTAATATTGTGCTAAATTAAATGAATACAAGTTTGTGTAAAATATATTAATATAGCTTTCTTTGTAATATTTATAATGATGCTCTTAGTTTGTGAACCATTGGTTCTATGTGGTTGCCTTGGTGATACTGAATCCTGTTATATTCACCATACTGTCATATTGGAGATGGAAGATCTTAACATAAATTAATGGTATTGTTAGGTACTTGTAAGTTTTTCTTTGAATAATGCATTGTGAATTCCCTTATACTACCTAAATGAAGACTGATATCTATCAGTTAGATTACGAGTTTGGCGTTGAGTGAAGAAGCAGCGTTATGCTTTATAACGCTGCTTTTTCCCTAACGCTGCTATTACAAGTCTTGTAGGTATAGGTGTACTGTACACCTTTTTGGCCGTCACGCAACGTCAGTACCGCACTTTTTAAAAAGTCCTTTTTCAATGGGACTTCCATTGCACCGGTATTACAAGTTTGCCTGGGAGGCCAAAAAGTAAGTGGTACACTCTATAACCACACGATCCGTACCGCCATCTAAAGTCAGTAGTTATGAGTTTTACGTTACAAATCTGTAACATAAAACTCATAACTAAAGTGTTAAAAAGTACACTAGCACCCATAAACTACCTATTAACCCCTAAACCGAAGCCCTCCCGCATCGCAAACACTATAATAAATTTCTTAACCTCTAATCTGCTGCTCCGGACATCGCTGCCACTATTAAAATGTATTAACCCCTATTTCGCCGCTCCCGACATCGTTGCCACTATAATAAACCTATTAACCCCTAAACCACCGCCCCCCACATCACAAACACTATTTAAATATTATTAACCCCTAATCTTAACCCTAACGTACCCCTAAATCTAACTCTTAACGTAACCCTAAACCTAACACCCCCTAACTTAAATATAATTAAAATAAATCTAAATAAACCTTACAATTATTAACTAAATAATTCCTATTTAAAACTAAATACAAACTTACCTTTAAAAAAACAAACAACTAAGCTAGCTACAAAATAACTAATAGTTATATTGTAGCTAGCTTAGGTTTTATTTTTACTTCACAGGTTAGTTTGTATTTATTATAACTAGGTAGACTAGTTAGTAAATAGTTATTAACTATTTGCTAACTACCTAGTTAAAATAAATACAAACTTTCCTGTAAAATAAAACCTAACCTGCCTTACACTAAAAACTAAGATTACAATAAAATGAAATAAATTAAATTAGTAAAATACAATTTACTAAATTCCAAAAAATATAAACACTATATTACAAAAATTAAAAAACGAAATTATATAAAAAAAAAAGAATTACTCCTAATCTAATAGCCCTATCAAAATAAAAAAGCCCCCCAAAATAAAAAAGGGCATTTAGCTCTTTTACATTGCCAAAAATCCTAACCTAAAAAAAACCCACCCAAAAAACCTAACACTAACCCCCGACGATCCACTTACAGTTATCGAAGTCCGTACACCCATCCTCATCCAGACGCAAAGTCCTCATCCAAGCGGCAAGAAATCTTCATCCAGGAGGCCTCTTCGATCTTCATCCACCCGGCGAAGTCCTCATCCAAGCAGCAAGAAGCCTTCATCCAGACAGCATCTTCTATCTTCATCCATCTGGCGCGGAGTGGGTCCATCTTCAAGACATCCGGCGTGGAGCATCCTCTTCTTACGGTTGTCGCTGGAAAATGAAGGTTCCCTTACATTCCTATTGGCTGAAAGATTTCTATCAGCCAATAGGAATTAAAGGGGAACAAATCATATTGGCTGTTGCAATCAGCCAATAGTATTGAGCTTTCATCCTATTGGCTGATCCAATAAGCCAATAGGATTGAGCTCTCATTCTATTGGCTGTTCCAATCAGCCAATAGAATGAGAGCTCAATCCTATTGGCTGAGTGGATGAAAATCGAAGAGGCCTCCTGGATGAAGACTTCTTGCCGCTTGGATGAGGTCTTCGCCGGCTGGATGAGGATCGATGTCCGGACTTCGATAACTGTAAGTGGATCGTCAGGGGTTAGTGTTAGTTTAAAGGGTTTTTTTTGTGTGGGTTTTTTTTAGGTTAGAGTTTTGGGCAATGTAAAGGAGCTAAATGCCCTTTTAAGGGCAATGCCCATCCACATGCCCTTTTCAGGGTAATGTTTAGCTTAGGTTTATTTAGATAGGTTTTTATTTGGGGGGTTTGGTTGGGTGGGTGGTGGGTTTTACTGTTGGGGGGTGCTTGTTTTTTTTTACAGGTAAAAGAGCTGATTTCTTTGGAGCAATGCCCCGCAAACAGCCCTTTTAAGGGCCATTTGCAGTTTAGTGTTGGCTAGGGTTTTTTTTATTTTGGGGGGATTTTTTTTTATTTTGATAGGGCTATTAGATTAGGAGTAATTTGTTTTTATTTTTGATAATTTCGTTTTTTATTTTTTGTAATTTAGTGTTTAATTTTTTTTGTAAGTTAGAAAATTGTATTTTAATAATTTAATTTATTTTGTTGTAATGTTAGTTTTTAGTGTAAGGCAGGCTAGGTTTTATTTTACAGGTAGCTTTGTATTTATTTTAACTAGTTAGCTAGTAAATAGTTAATAACTATTTACTAACTAGTCTACCTAGTTAAAATTAATACAAACTTACCTGTGAAATAAAAATAAAACCTAAGGCCTAGATTTGGAGTTTTGTCGGTAAAGACCCGCGTAGCTAACGCCGGCTTTTTTCTGGCCGCACCATAAAAATAACTCTGGTATTGAGAGTCCACATAAAGGCTGTGTTAGGCTCCAAAAAAGGAGCGTAGAGCATATTTAACGCAGCTTCAACTCTCGATACCAGAGTTGCTTATGGACGCGGCCAGCCTCAAAAACGTGCTCGTGCACGATTCTCCCATAGAAAACAATGGGGCTGTTTGAGCTGAAAAAAAAACACCTGCAAAAAAGCCGCGTTCAGCTCCTAACGCAGCCCCATTGTTTGCTATGCGGAA
The DNA here is from genome assembly GCF_027579735.1 of Bombina bombina. Classification (NCBI taxonomy): domain Eukaryota; kingdom Metazoa; phylum Chordata; class Amphibia; order Anura; family Bombinatoridae; genus Bombina; species Bombina bombina. The sequence goes on from NC_069507.1 coordinate 98,197,597, forward strand.
ACACTTCCTACGTCTGCACCTAACACTCTAACATGTACCCCGAGTCTAAACACCCCTAACCTTACACTTATTAACCCCTAATCTGCCGCCCCCGCTATCGCTGACCCCTGCATTTTATTATTAACCCTTAATCTGCCGCTCCGTAAACCGCCGCTACTTACATTATCCTTATGTAACCCTAATCTGCTGCCCTAACACCGCAGACCCCTATATTATATTTATTAACCCCTAATCTGCCCCCCACAACGTCGCCTCCACCTGCCTACACTTATTAACCCCTAATCTGCCGACCGGACCGCACCGCTATTATTATAAAGTTATTAACCCCTAATCCGTCTCACTAACCCTATAATAAATAGTATTAACCCCTAATCTGCCCTCCCTAACATCGCCGACACCTAACTTCAAACATTAACCCCTAATCTGCCGACTGGAGCTCACCGCTATTCTAATAAATGTATTAACCCCTAAAGCTAAGTCTAACCCTAACACTAACACCCCCCTAAATTAAATATAATTTAAATCTAACGAAATAAATTAACTCTTATTAAATAAATTATTCCTATTTAAAGCTAAATACTTACCTGTAAAATAAATCCTAATATAGCTACAATATAAATTATAATTATATTATAGCTATTTTAGGATTAATATTTATTTTACAGGTAACTTTGTATTTATTTTAACCAGGTACAATAGCTATTAAATAGTTAAGAACTATTTAATAGCTAAAATAGTTAAAATAATTACAAAATTACCTGTAAAATAAATCCTAACCTAAGTTACAATTAAACCTAACACTACACTATCAATAAATTAATTAAATAAACTACCTACAATTACCTACAATTAACCTAACACTACACTATCAATAAATTAATTAAATACAATTCCTACAAATAAATACAATTAAATAAACTAGCTAAAGTACAAAAAATAAAAAAGAACTAAGTTACAAAAAATAAAAAAATAATTACAAACATAAGAAAAATATTACAACAATTTTAAACTAATTACACCTACTCTAAGCCCCCTAATAAAATAACAAAGCCCCCCAAAATAAAAAAATGCCCTACCCTATTCTAAATTACTAAAGTTCAAAGCTCTTTTACCTTACCAGCCCTGAACAGGGCCCTTTGCGGGGCATGCCCCAAGAAATTCAGCTCTTTTGCCTGTAAAAAAAAACATACAATACCCCCCCCCCCAACATTACAACCCACCACCCACATACCCCTAATCTAACCCAAACCCCCCTTAAATAAACCTAACACTAAGCCCCTGAAGATCATCCTACCTTGTCTTCACCTCACCGGGTATCACACCGATCCGTCCAGAAGATCTCCTCCGATGTCCTGATCCAAGCCCAAGCGGGGGGCTGAAGAGGTCCATGATCCGGCTGAAGTCTTCATCCAAGCGGGGCAGAAGAGGTCTTCCATCAAAGAGATCCTGCATAATTTACAGATCCAACATATCGCAAAAAGGAAGGCACTCGCCGGGTTTAATAAGGATAAAGTTTTATTCCTTATGAAGTAACGTTTCGGAGTTTTACCTCCGTTTTCAAACTGACAAATGACATTCAAAGAAGGTCAGTGAACCTGGTATAGAGGTCATAAATAACATTTAACCATTCACTGGTGTGTACTTGCACATTTCAGCTGTTATGTATTGGTTGTTCTAAGGAAATATTTAATATTTTGTGTTTTAAGCGGTGTATAGCAATATATGCTATACCCAAAAGGCCTGACAGTTTTGAGAAGAGAAATAGAAAGTATATGTAGTATGTATAGTTGGTATTAATTTTGTTAGGTTCGTTCACCCAAACTCCCTGTAGGGGGGGTATAGGGGGGTGGAAGGCATCTGGGGGGGGGATACCATATTGAGGAGCACCTCGGAACAGTCACAGTGAGGTGCATTCTCTGGGACAGGGGAGGGTTATAGTCGGAGGCAGGTCATCAGTGTTCAGGAGAGAAGGCATTTATGGAGTCGGTTTCAGGTAAGTCTCCCAAGGTCCCCAGGTTAAGCTAAAGGTGTCTGACTGTTTTTTTGTCCGAAAGACATAGTCTTCCATAGATTTAATGTACTGTAGGTAGTCAACCACTGCTTGCCATCTTGGAGGCTGCTGTTTCTTCCAGTTCCTGGCTATTAACATTTTGACCGACGTCAACAGATAGACTAGTAAGTATCTCCTATGCTTCGGTAACTTTTTTAACCCTATGTGCAGGAGGGCTAGGACCGGGGTATCTGGGATCAGGAGTTCTAAGGCAGAGCAGGTCACACAAATTTTTGACCAAAGTGGTCGGAGTCTGTCGCATGACCACCACATGTGAAGCGGGGTGCCTATCTCTCCACACTCTCTCCAACATAGGGGTGAGTGTCCAGGGTACAAAGTCTGAAGCTTGGTCGGCACTAAGTGCCATCTGGTAATGATCTTAAAGTAGAGTTTGTACATGGTGACACAATGAAGCGCAGATTTAGTCATCTGTATCGCCTTAGTCCAGTCCGAAGTCGTGTAGGTAAGTCTCAATTCCGCTTCCCAGGAGGTCATATGTCTCATTTTTACAAGGGTGGGAGGTCCCAAAAGGGACTTGTAGTGGGCAGTAAGAGGCTTGTATAGTTGCAGGCTCGCCTTACATCTGATCTCCCAGATAGTGGGTGCCCTGATCTTATCGACCAGGAATCCCCACGCTTTCATAAGGGACCTAAGTCTCATAAAGTCAAACTCTAGGTGACGGGGAATGTCAAACCTAGTTATCATATCTTGGGATGGGAGAAGATTCTCGTTGAAATAGAAGTCACTTAAAGAAGTGACCTCCAGGGCCTTCCAGGGGGTAAGCCGGGTATTGGGTAACGCTTGTAGAAGTGACATGACAGGGTGAATAGGAGAAGGGTGTGGGGCTATCAACTGGTTGTGCCTCAATTGGAATCAGGCTGATTGACAGTTTTTAATGAGATGGTTAGAGATAGGTATTCGCGTTGCTAGGTGCGGGGAAACCCACAACAAATCCGAAAGGTCAACGTAGGCTGGGAGGGAAGCCTGCTCAAGTTCCCTCCATCTTGTGGGGGGTAGAGCTGGTCCCCATGCTGAGACATGCGAAATCATCGCCGCTTGGTGATATAGCAGGACGTTGGGTAGACCCAACCCACCTCGGTCAATCGGGACCTGGAGCGTGGCTGCCGCAACTCTTATAATTCGATATTCTGCTAAAGGTGTCAATAGTCTCAAAGAGGGGGGGGGGAGTGATTCCACCGGGTTTGTTAGGAAGAGAGTGAGATCGTTGGCAAAAAGCGCTAACTTCTGGAGTGTGTCATGGATCCGAAGACCCTGGACTCCGGGGTTTTCCCTAATTGCCGCAGCAAGCGGTTCCATCACCAGCGCACCAATATTCGTAGCTATGCTAGTTAATCCACTCTTAAGGTATGACTCTCTACCTAATAATCAACAAATAGGCAACCAGCAGTGGTAACATAATATTCACGGTTAAGCAGTGCCATTATGTATAGAATAGCAGTTAGAATTCACACCAATACTCGTGGTTGTGCTAGCTTATCTATTCTGTAAATGTGTCTCTCTACTTAACAAAAACATATAATTCACAGGTAAGCAGTGCCATTATGTATAAGGTATCGATCAGGAAACACATCAATAATCATAGTTGTGTGAGCTAATCTATTCTTCAGGCATGGCTCCCTACTTAACAAACAATAAGCAGACAGCAAGCAGTGGTAATATATAATAAACAGTTAAGCAGTGCCAGTATTTATGGGAGAGCAAGTGGAATTCACACCAATACTCGTGGCTGTGTTAGTTAATCTAATCTAAAGGTATGGCTCTCTGCTTAATAAACAGCAATCCAACAACAAGCAGTGGTAACAATAATACAGTGATGCAGTAACACTTATACATTTCTTCATGTAGTAAGGGAAACATAAGAAAGAAGAAACAAAACACCAAAAGATATTGAAATTAACCAGATTAGATCATTTGTAAAGCAACAAAAGGAAAAGTGATAGTCTTAAAAGGAGATATCTAGACCATCGGGGGGGGGGGGGGTAAGGTAGCTCTCTATACAGCGCCCAGTGTGGGGTGCAGGGCTAGAAGGGACTCATGTAGCACAAGAATCAGCAGAAGTACTGCCTGCAGGTGGGTTCTTGCCTGAGGGCTGTGAGGATTTTTTCTGGGTGTTACCCACTCTTTGGGGAAGGGGTCGCCACTCTGGGGCAGAATTTCGCAACCCCCTGGTATTGTCTTTGCGATGCTGGGTATCAGGAGGATCTGGCGGTAGCAGATCCCACCTTTGCATGAGTTCTGTAGCCTGTTGTGGGGAGGCAGCTGTGTACTGTTGGCCATCCTTGGTTATATGGAGCTTAACGGGGAACCCCCATCTGTATTTTATGGCCTTATCCCTCATCAGCTTGGTATAGGGTTGGTAGTGGCGCCGCAGCTGGAGGGTGTGTGGAGAGAGATCTTGATAGATTTGTATATCTGAGTATCGACCCGGGAGGTTTCTGCCACCTGCAAGCGCTCGGAGCAGTTTGTCTCTAAAGGTAATGCAGCCGGGCTATGACATCTCTAGGCTTATCGCCTTCCGAAGATCTGGGTCTCAGCACCCTATGTGCCCGATCAACCAACATCTCCTGACCTTCTTCTGGACCCAAGATTGTAGTGAATAACTCCCGAAGATATTTCTCTAGGTCTTGAGGGGAGACAGTCTCAGGGATGCCCTTCACCCGGATGTTATTTCGTCGGGTGCGGTCTTCTAGGTCAGCCAACTTGACTTCCAGGTCCGTTATTTGTTCAGCTAGGCATTGAGAGTAGCCAAGTAAGTTGGTGTGGTCTATCATCAAGTCTTCCTGTTTGCGCTCTATAATGTCAGTGCGTTTGCCTATGGTGGCTATGTCTCTTTTCAAATCTGCGTGGCTCTTCTCAAATTTTTTTGATAGGGAATCATGGTGGGAAGCCAGGAGCGTGGTGATAGAGTCCATAAGATTGTTGTTGACCTCCTTTTCAGCACGCAAAGAGCGCCCCATAGACTGGATCAGGGTAGTCTCACTAGGGGTCTCAGCTGAGCTACTAGAGTCTGTGAATTCCTCATCTGAATCAGCTTGAGATCTAGAGAGGGGCTTGCTGAAGTGTGCATTTAGGGGTATTATGGGGATTTTGCTTTCTTTTTAATGTTTGAGGCATTTTATGCACCTGCATGGATATTCAGTATTGTTTGCGGACACAAGACAGCACTATAATGATCTGCTTTTATCTGGCTGACTGGGGTCTCGGCATCAAAAAGTGACTTACATGTTTTCAGTATACATCACAACAAAATAGAATGGTATAGTCTACACTGCTATAGACTTTGAGTATCTCACACTACCCTTTGGGCAGCGTCTCTAGGCGGACTGCCCCTAAAGAAATAAAGCCCCTTCTCGACTCAGGGAAATGGGATACGACCCAAAGGAAGGGGAAAGGGGTAGCGGAAGTGACCAACCTAGACTAGCTAGGCCGGAAAGGATGAGTCTTGAGGAGTTACACCTTTAGGTTACACTTATCCAACTAATTGCTATAAGCATTACCAAGAAGGAGACAGCCTGTAAAAAATAAAAGCAGTGAGGCAGACAAAAGAAAACACAAGGCAGCATCCAATTTTGGGTAGATAGACCAAAAACATATATACTAATGTGGTAGTTGACTTCTACTTCAGGGAGGGACCTGCTAGTGGGAGAAACAGGGCTGCAGAAGGCGCCAGTATTCCGTGTAAGATTATGCGCCTGGGCTAGGTATATAGGGCTTATTAGGGTACTCTTTGACTCAGGGGAGAGGGATACGACCAAAAGGAAGGGAAAAGGGGGGAGTGGAAGTGACCAGCCTAGACTAGCTAGGCCGGAAAGGGGGAGTCTTGAGAGACCAAAACTGAGGTGGGCAGTAGTTTAATTCACTGGGGTGACTATTACCATGGAGTGAACCTGCAGGAAGGAAAAATCGTTAGGCAAACAGTAGAACAACACAACACTCCACTTTGAGTCTGGGCCCAAAGACACATATGCTGACGCAGCAGCAATAAGCTAGCAAGATAAATGGAAAGTCAAAATGTGCAACACAGGGCCCAAGTAGCAGTATTTGTTAACAGTCCAGGGCCGCTATATTGGCTATAAGCAGGGGTATGTCCCGCAGGCAATAGGGGTCAGCTGGAAAGGAAGAGGAGAGGCTGGTAAAACAGCGGTGAATGCAAAACTCAGTCTAGATCCTGGCTTACTTCCAGGGCAAACCTTGGGATTATTTTAGTATGGAATCCTCTTATCCTGAGAAATGTGAAAAACAAATGTCCTGTTATGATGGGCAACTGTAAACTTTAAATGGGGAGCGGAGACCAGTGTCCTGTGGTATACAGATGCAAGTAACACACCAGGTGGCGTGAGGGCCAGATGGCTAAAAGTTGCAGTAATAATTCCTTAGGTGTGTAAATCAAGGGCTGCACAATGGTCAGGTCCCAGTATGGATGTAGTGCTACAGGCCTCACTGCTGATGCTCTATTACGTATCCCTAATTCACTACAGTGGTGAGGGTGTTTAAGAAATGGTCAGACCTGTAATTGGTTTTGAGTAGATATGAAAGGGTCTTCTCCAGTTCAGTTTATGAGTGTTATGGGTTCGGCTGCAAATCCAGCAACAGTCTCTGTGGATTAGGGTGTAAAAGTTTATTACTGGTGCACTCAGTAGGGAAGGAGCAGATCAAGGGGTCGATCCGATAAAAATCGTCGCCCGCAAAAGCCGGCGACGCCAATATTTGCGCGGGTTTGGTATCCTATATACGGCGTAACCTAGAAGTTACGCGCGTATATTTCTGCCGTCGCCCGTAGTTTTTTGGGCTATAGGCAGGTATACCAAACCCGCGCAGTTTGGTATCCAATATGCAGCGTAAGGACTTACGTGGCGAAAATGGAGAAAACTTACTCCATTTTCACCTCGCCACAAAAAGCAGCCGTAAGAAACCTTACGCTGACTATTGGAGCCCCGTAACTCCCTAAACTGGCTGCTAAAATAAACCTAACACCTAACGCATGCGCAATGTCTATCTCCCTGTCAACCGCGATCTTCTAAAATAAACCTAACACCTAACGCATGCGCAATGTCTATCTACCTGTCAACCGCGATCCCCCCCCCCCCCCCCGAAATCCCTAATAAAGTTATTAATCCCTAAACTGCCGCTCACGGACCCCGCCGCCATCTACATAAACTAACCCCCTACTGTGAGCCCCTAAAACCGCCACCATCTACCTTATCTATCCCCTAATCTGACCCCTTACACCGCCGCCACCTATATAAAAATTATTAACCCCTAACCTAATCCCCCTATACCGCCGCCAGCTATATTAATATTATTAACCCCTAATGTAAGCCACTTACACCGCCGCCATCTCTATTAAAATGATTAACCCCTAATTTAATCTACCTACCCCGCCGCCAGCTATATTATCTATATTAACCCTAAGTATATTATAGTTAATATAGGTATTACATTATATATATTAACTATATTAACCCTAATTATATTAGGGTTAATATAGTTAATATAGTTACTATAGTATTTATATTAACTATATTAACTCTATCTAACCCTAACACCCCTAACTAAATTTATATTAAATTAATCTAATTCATTTATAAACTAAAATATTCCTATTTAAATCTAAATACTTACCTATAAAATAAACCCTAAGATAGCTACAATATAATTAATAATGACATTGTAGCTATGTTAGGGTTAATATTTATTTTACAGGTAAATTGTTAATTATTTTAACTAGGTATAATAGCTATTAAATAGTTATTAACTATTTAATATCTACCTAGTTAAAATAATTACCCAATTACCTGTAAAATAAATCCTAACCTATGTTACAAATACACCTACACTATACAAAAAATAAAAAAAGATTACAAGATTTTTAAGCTAATTACACCTATTCTAAGCCCCCTAATAAAATAATAAACCCCCAAAATAAAAAAAATTCCCTGCCCTATTCTAAATTAAACAAATTTCAAAGCTCTTTACCTTACCAGCCCTTAAAAGGGCCTTTTGTGGGGCATGCCCCAAAGAATTCAGCTCTTTTGCATACAAATACAATACCCCCCCCCCCCATTACAACCCACCACCCACATACCCCTATTCTAAAACCACCCAAACCCCCCTTAAAAAAGCCTAACACTACCCCCCTGAAGATCTTCCTACCTTGTCTTCACCACACCGGGCCGAACTCCTGATCCGATCCGGGCGATGTCTTCCTCCAAGCGGCAAAGAAGAATTCTTCCTCCGGCGATGTCTTCCTCCAAGCGGCAAAGAAGAATTCTTCCTCCGGCGACGTCTTCCTCCAAGCGGCAGCAAAGTCTTCATTCTTCCGGTGGCATCTTCAATCTTCTTTCTTCGCTCCGCCGCCGCGGAGCATCCATCCCGGCCGACTACTGAACTTGGAATGAGGTACCTTTAAATGACGTCATCCAAGATGGCGTCCGCCGAATTCCGATTGGCTGATAGGATTCTATCAGCCAATCGGAATTAAGTAAAAAAAATCGGAACAGCCAATAGAATGCGAGCTCAATCTGATTGGCTGATTGGATCAGCCAATCGGATTGAACTTGAATCTGATTGGCTGATTCAATCAGCCAATCAGATTTTTTTTACTTAATTCCGATTGGCTGATAGAATCCTATCAGCCAATCGGAATTCGGCGGACGCCATCTTGGATGACGTCATTTAAAGGTACCTCATTCCAAGTTCAGTAGTCGGCCGGGATGGATGCTCCGCGGCGGCGGAGCGAAGAAAGAAGATTGAAGATGCCACCGGAAGAATGAAGACTTTGCTGCCGCTTGGAGGAAGACGTCGCCGGAGGAAGAATTCTTCTTTGCCGCTTGGAGGAAGACATCGCCGGAGGAAGAATTCTTCTTTGCCGCTTGGAGGAAGACATCGCCCGGATCGGATCAGGAGTTCGGCCCGGTGTGGTGAAGACAAGGTAGGAAGATCTTCAGGGGGGTAGTGTTAGGCTTTTTTAAGGGGGGTTTGGGTGGTTTTAGAATAGGGGTATGTGGGTGGTGGGTTGTAATGGGGGGGGGTATTGTATTTGTATGCAAAAGAGCTGAATTCTTTGGGGCATGCCCCACAAAAGGCCCTTTTAAGGGCTGGTAAGGTAAAGAGCTTTGAAATTTGTTTAATTTAGAATAGGGCAGGGAATTTTTTTTATTTTGGGGGTTTATTATTTTATTAGGGGGCTTAGAATAGGTGTAATTAGCTTAAAAATCTTGTAATCTTTTTTTATTTTTTGTAATTTAGTGTTTGTTTTTTTTTTGTAATTTAGTTTAGTTAATTTAATTGTATTTTTAGATAGATGTTTGTAGTTTATTTAATTTATTGATAGTGTAGGTGTATTTGTAACTTAGGTTAGGATTTATTTTACAGGTAATTGGGTAATTATTTTAACTAGGTAGATATTAAATAGTTAATAACTATTTAATAGCTATTATACCTAGTTAAAATAATTAACAATTTACCTGTAAAATAAATATTAACCCTAACATAGCTACAATGTCATTATTAATTATATTGTAGCTATCTTAGGGTTTATTTTATAGGTAAGTATTTAGATTTAAATAGGAATATTTTAGTTTATAAATGAATTAGATTAATTTAATATAAATTAAGTTAGGGGTGTTAGGGTTAGATAGAGTTAATATAAATACTATAGTAACTATATTAACTATATTAACCCTAATATAATTAGGGTTAATATAGTTAATATATATAATGTAATACCTATATTAACTATAATATACTTAGGGTTAATATAGATAATATAGCTGGCGGCGGGGTAGGTAGATTAAATTAGGGGTTAATCATTTTAATAGAGATGGCGGCGGTGTAAGGGGCTTACATTGGGGGTTAATAATTTTAATATAGATGGCGGCGGTGTTAGGGGCTCACTTTAGGGGGTTATAGATATAATATAGATGGCGGCGGGGTACGGGAGCGGCGGTTTAGGGGTTAATAACTTTATTAGGTTGCGGCGGGGTACGGGAGCGGCGGTTTAGGGGTTAATAGCTTTTTTATTGTTAGGATAGTGAGGGGGGATAGCGGATAGAGGGTTAGACATGTCGGGCTATGTTAGGGAGGCGTGTTAGACGTGTCGGGCTATGTTAGGGAGGCGTGTTAGACAGTGCGGGTGTTTTAGACTTTAGTCAGGTTTTATAGGCGCCGGTAGTTTCTAACGTGGTGCAAGTCACTGGCGACGCCAGAAATTTGTACTGACGCAGATTTCTGGACATCGCTGGTTTGTCAGACTTACGGCACGTTAGCATCTGACGGCGACTTATATGGGATAGCTCGAGTTGCGAGCTAAAACTGCGGGCGACGCCGGTTCCCTCGCTTGCGCCGCAAACTGCGATCTATATCGGATCGCGCCCCAAAGTTAGGGAATCTCACAGTTATCTTAAGGTGGTGCTCCGCTATTAGGGCAGTTGGCAAGGCCCCAGATAGTTATGAAAGTTCCAGTGTTTTCTCAGGAACCCCACAGGCACTGGCCTTATCCCAATATATGGCTTTATTTGCCTTTGTTTGCCCCTGCAGGCTGTGCTACTAAGTTATGCTGCCCCACGTGTGCTACAAGCTAAGATGGCGGCCCACCTCCCGGTAACAGCATAACACTGAATGTGCAGACCCTCCGCCACTTATGTCTCACCTCTGGATCTTGATCTGTTATAAGGAGACTCTGCTTCACTGCTCAATAGCTCCGGAGCAGAGCCCCGACCCTCCGGAGCCGTTCCTGGGGCCTGAGGTGTCTGCGAGGAGTCCTTAAGCTGGAGGCAGTGCTGTGCTCAGGGCCCGGTTTAGTTGCATGCACGCGGGATGTCGGCGGCTAACGGGACCAGCTGGATACGTAACTCACCCGTTCCGGAGCGGATCCCCGACCCTCTGGAGTGGCTATCTATGCAGTCCAAGCTGTATCCGGCGGTCCCACGCCAATAGGCCTCTACAGCTCCGAATCTCAGTAACAGCCGGTGCTCAAGTTCAGAGTGTAAGTTGTAGCTCCTGTGTCTTGCTTTTCCCCCCAGATGGATGCAAAGTGCTATTTAGGTAAAAAAGTTAGGATTAATAGGCTTATTTAACTCTTTAGCCTGCAGAGCTCCTCTAACGTGCGACTGTCCACACCAGCGGTTAACTCCGCCCCTATTATTTCCTTCTTAATATGAGGAGAGTCCATGGCTTCATTCCTTACTTGTGGGAAATACAGAACACCCCAGCCATTTTGTCACAGCAGGTTGGCAGAGAAGTGTCAGAAGATATGGAGTAGTTCCTTATGAAAGGTATCTATCCATTGAAATAGGACTGGAGTTTTAAGTAGTCTTGTCAGCCTCTCAGTGAGAGCAATGACAAAAGTTAGGGTATTTAGATGCAGGGAGAGTCTTTCTGTGAAACCATCCAGACTTGTATTAACAGCTCCTAAGCAGTCAGTGTTGATGAGTTTCATTGCCTGCTTTCATCACTCAAATTCATATCAGGAGCGATGCTACAAGACTGTCACACTTGAGAGGCTATGTTTCTGTTCCACAGCATAGATTCCGTTAAGATAGTTTAATTTTTTACGCATATGGTAACTCTAGAAGACAGGGTCACAGTGTGGCTCCTTTTATCTGTATGGAATCAAGGGTTAATATCTCCTGAGGGGGGATTATTGAACAGTGGGGTTTAATCTCATATTTTTTTTTAATTTATACTGCGTTATGTGTGGAACATACAGGTTCTTTCACTTTAGAGCTGCACAACTTTACAAGCTTGGTGCGCTTTTCCTTAGCGGAGCCGGTCCTAGGTTGCGCTCCATGTGACCGGGTGTGGTCGTAGCTTCACTTCCTACTCTCTGACCGTGCTGTTTATCGGAGAGAAGCGGTTTACTCTGTGTGCCTGGGTCATAGGAGGTGGTAAGTTCCCCAGCCATTGGGGCTATAAAGGTGCCGGTTTTATATTTTATATAACGTTCATTATTGTTATATTAGGACATAGCCCATAGCTATGGAGGACTCTGATGTTTTAGAGGGTACTCCCTCTATACCTAAGACTAATGCCTGTTTATATTGTGAGGAGGCCAAGGTATATCGGCCCTCTCAATTATGTTCCACATGCTTAGAAAAAGTGATTATGTCTAAAAAGGTTAACATGTTTGATACCACTGTGCCTTCCACCTCTAAGGGGTCCCGTCCCGTGAAGTGGGCACCCTGCTTTCATCTCCTATTACACATGTAGTTTCCCATAGCACGCCTGATCCTCCATCTGGAGGAGGCCTTTTACCTCCAGTCTTCACTGCGCAGTTACAAACGGTGATGTCTGCGACCATTAGTACTTTTCCTCGCCCTGCTAAGCACAAGCGAAAGGTCAAATATTGCCATTCTCAGGGGTCATTGTCTAGTTTATTTTATCTATAGCCGATAGACGGTTATCTGATGATGACGTTTTTTCTGATACTTCAGAGTGTGAACTTTCTGGGTCTGAATCGGCTGCCTCTAAGCCTCCGATTGCAGAGAAACCAGATTTAAGATGGAGCACTTGTGCTTTCTTTTAAAGGAAGTTCTGGCTACCTTAGAGGATCCAGAGGCCAAACTGCCTGAATAACATTTAATTCCTAAACTGGATAGAAGACAGGATTGTTCCTTTAGACTTTCCCTGTTCCTGTAAAGATGGCAAGCATTATAAAGAACAAATGGGAGAAGATTGGCTCTTCCTTCACCCCTTCGTCTGCCTTTAAGAAACTGTTCCCCGTCCGGGACTCTCAATTGGAGTTGTGGGGTTCCGTCTCTAAAGTGGATAGCGCTGTCTCCACACTTGCAAAACGCACTACTATCCCTCTGGAGGATAGTTCACCGTTCAAGGAGCCCATGGATAAGAAAATGGAAACTCTGGTAAGAAAGATGTTTCAACATTCGGGATATTTAGTTCAACCAGCGGCGGCAGTTTGCGGAGCGGCTACCTACTGGTTTGACTCTTTATGAGAATCGATCGAGGTGTAAGGTCCTCTTAATATTATTCATGATAGAATTAAGGCTTTAAGGGTCGCTAATTACTTCATTTGTGATGCGAATATGCCAATTATTCGTTTAAATGCTAAAATTGCTGGTTTTTATGTTCAGGCCCGCCGGCTCTTTGGCTGAAGTCCTGGTCTGCGGACTTGACTACCAAGTCCAGACTCCTTTCCCTTCCATTCAAGGGTAAGATTTTGTTTGGTCCAGGCCTGGACTCAATTATTTTCACGGTTACAGGGGGCAAGGGGGCCTTCCTACTGCAAGATAAAAAGAACAGACCTGGGGGCGGAGCTAGCCAGCAGCAGAGGCAGACGTGTGGATCCGTAGCTCTCTGCACAATTTGATAAAAAACCTGTTTTTCAAGACTCAGATACTCCATAAATCTATACTAAGCATGGGAGCCTTGTGCCTATTGACTTGCTATTATCGGATTTGAAGCTGATAACATGAAGAAAGATTTTTGGGGAATATAACGGTGGAAGGGACGACTGAGACAGAACTCATTGAGAAGCGGCCATCTTATTGCCCTCGTGGCCCTTTCTACCTAGACCAGCTCAACCTTCTTCACATCTGTTAATTTCCCGGTATAATACACCACGACCCATACAGTGGCGGCTATGGAGTACCTCTATAATGAGATAGCTGCAGCGTTCAGGGCCGCAGAAAGAGACATCCATCACATAATACGCAGTTATCTTTCCTACCGACACCCATCTTGTGGGACTGAAGCGAGCTTGCAGACGAAGCATGTATGCGGCACAATACTGCATGAAGCTACACCTATTAGTGCACGATCAGTTGTGCCGACTTTGCAAGGAAACCCGGTGCGGCCACCAGTGGAGGGGCACAGATCACGAATGGCCAGTATGCCCATGTGGTCGTCAGCTAAAAAGACCGCTGCCGGATATATTTCTCAGCCTAGGCTGACCGCAGCAGAGATAAGGAGAAGAGCTAGACCAAGACGGGAGACATATGATACTAGTGCTGCAGATGCTAGGGGCCTGCGGAGCAACACTACTGAAGAGCCTAACCTGGTTCTGCTTGAAGCGGAGGACACGTTGTCTATGATTGCTATGAAGGGAGAATTAGTGTTATGCGGTGAGGCCCTGGGTGATAATCAAGAATGGGACCTGGCCTGCCGAAAAGTTCCATATTTCCAGCTTTTTTTTATTGAGGTGAGACCACATACCCCCGGACTGATTCTTAAATCACTTTGGTGTAAAGGGGAACCGGGAGATAACCCTGAAACCATACTGGACTGTCATGGCTGTGATTTCTCCTGCCTCCAGAGATCCGGAGTGGGCTAAGCCACACAGACTTACATCAGCTGATGCGGATTTCTGGGTCTGCAAAGAGACCCTGGAGATCTCAGTAAAGTTCAGCCTGTCTGAGTTTGTTTTTGCTCTGTTGACGTTCCCATTAAAGTTCCATATTGACTATGTAGATATATGCAAATATAGATGCACTAAGGACTTTCAACTTGTTTAACCTGATAGCCTTAACGACACAGTTGGGTAAATTTGTTCTATAAGTTTTAACTGTTTGTGCAGTTTGGCCCTCTACTGTATACTGTTGCTGTTACTAAGCTTTCTATGTTTTTGATAGCTACCTTACAATTATGTGTAATGCCAATATACTTATCTCTAGCTATCACAAAATATTATAGTATAGTTCCATGAAACTATAGGCATTCACTGCTATTACTGTTTATAGTTTTATACATGTGTCCCTTAGACAAACGGTGGTTATTATAAATATGCTGACAGACAGATTTCCCCTATGGCGACTCTAGAGTCACTTTGTCTGTGATTATTAACTGGGTAATGAGAGCAGTGTTTAACTCCTCTATATACTATCCCATTCTCTATCAGGTATGAGGGTTTTACTTTGAGAGATTTTATTTCTTTGAACTATATACCACTCTCAATCAGTAAGCTTAGATTATTAGTAATATGTTTATACTACTTCTACTGTGTACCTATATTATAACAATATGTTTCTTTTAATTAAGTATAATTTGGTACTGATAGGCTTTCACATTCTGTACAACAACTAATCCTTCTCATATACTATAGCACTGTTTGACATGGGGGCTGGTGTGCTGTCTACGGCCGAGGCAGCATGTCTCAACCCTTATGCTTATTGAAGTTAAAGTTAACGTTAGAATGTTTATATTTCAACATACTATATCAAAATGTACTGCTTTTTTTTTTTTTTTTTTTTTTTTTTTTTTTTTTTTGAGATGTATTTAGGTACAAATTTCTTGTATATATTTTTCCAAAGCAAAACGGATAGCCCTTAAATGTTTACACCTGAGCACCCATCAATTCAGTTATTTAGGCTAGTTGTAAATTTCTTTTCATCACAGTCCTATTTAAATAGTCTTGAACAAGTTGCTGGTTGGCCCCGATTCCCCCCCTGGGGGTCTACCCCCAGTATTGGTTTAGTAACTAAACTCAGGAACGTAGATTCCCTCGACTTACCCGGCCATTTAACAAATGGCTATCATAATATAGCGGCTAGTAATACTCCTACATATGCATTATATACTGTTAGTCTCACTCTTCTATTTTTTCATTATACATTTTCTAAGCGACTAGAGATCTGAGTGAGGTCTCTTTAGTTTGAGGAGTGTGCTTTGTATACGGGCTATAATTATGGCCCTATAGGTTCTATACTTGGCAATTTTACATACATATGGATGAATATAGACCCAAGGGCTTTACAGTGGCCCTATATGCTAATTTAGAAAATTTGAGGTCACTTCCTTAGGCTTTAATAACCACATAGGCAGAATTTTAATGCCAGCATTTTCTTTGACTCTGAACTGTATGTTTTTGTTTTTCTATGCTTTATAATATGGAGATAATCTGTGGTTTATGTATAGTACTGCATATCAATGTTATTGGCCCTTACGGGTTGAGGGCCTCTGTAAATGTAAATGTTTATCTTGTACTGACTTATATATTACCTCAATAAAAAAATTAAAACAAAAAAAAAAAAAAAAAAAAGAACAGACCTAAGGGACAAGCTAATAATTTTTGTTCTGATAAATCCCAGCGTCAGCAATCCTCCGCTAAGACCAAGCAACGTAAGACTTGGAAGCCAGCTCAGTCCTGTAAAAAGTCCAAGCAGAGCAAAGCCAGCTGAGACTAAATCAGCATGAAGGGGTCGCCCCCGGTCCATCTATGGATCAGGTAAGGGGCAGACTTTCCCTCTTCTCAGAAGCTTGGTTCAGGGATGTGCAGGATCCTTGGGTCCTGGAGGTCATTGCTCAGGGTTACAGAATTGGGTTCAAGTCTCTTCCACCCAAGGGCAGATTCCTTCTCTCAAATCTGTCATCAAAACCAGAAAAGAGGGATGCCTTTCTGGGATGCGTTTGGGATCCGTCCTCCTTAGGAGTCATTGTCTCGGTTCCCATAGAGGAACGAGGCTTGGGATACTACTCAAACCTTTTTGTGGTCCCAAATAAGGAGGGAACTTTCCGCCCGACGTGCTTAAACAAGTTTCTGAACATCCCCTCGTTCAAGATGGAGACAATAAGGTCTATCCTTCCCTTAGTTCAGAAGGGACAGTTCATGACCACTATAGATCTGAAGGATGCTTACCTTCATGTCCAAATCCACAGGGAACACTGTCCGTTCCTAAGGTTTGCCTTCCTGGACCAGCACTTCCAGTTTATTGCTCTTTTGTTTGGCCTAGCTACTGCCCCAATAATTTTCACAAAGTTTCTGGGGGCTCTCCTAGGCGTGGCAAGAACCAAGGGTATTGCAGCAGCACCTTACTTGGACGATATTCTTGTAGAAGCACCATCCTTTCGTCTAGCGGAAGAACATTTGGAATCTCTTCTTCAATCCTATGGATGGAAGATAAACTTAGAAAAGAGTTCTCTTATTCCAAACACTATGGTAGAATTATTGGGCACTATAATAGACTCTCTAGTCATGAGGATATTTCTTTCATACCAAAGACACTGCAAGCTGGCTTCGGCATGTCTTGCCCTCTGGACCTCCTCAAGGCCCTCTGTGGCGCAGTGTATGGAGGTGATTGGTCTCATGGTGTCCAGCATGGACATAATTCCTTTTGCCAGGTTCCATCTCAGACCATTACAGCTGTGCATGCTGAGATAGTGGAACGGCAATCATTCGGATCTGTCTCAACAGATCTCTCTGGACAACCGATCGAGAGAATTGTTTTCTTGGTGGCTCTGTCCTGATCACCTGTCCCAAGGGACATCCTTTTTAAGACCATCCTGGGAGATTGTGACTACAGATGCAAGTCTCTTAGGATGGGGAACAGTTTGGTGAGCCAAGAAGGCTCAGGACCTTTGGTCTCGGGAGCAGAGCTCTCTTCCGATCAACATTCTGGAACTTCAAGCAATCTTCAATACTCTGAAGGCTTGACCCCATCTGGGTTTGTCCCAGTTTATCAGATTTCAATCAGACAATATCACCTTGGTGACTTACATCAACCACCAGGGAGGAACGAGGAGCTCCGTAGCAATGAGGGAGGTATCTCAGATTCTGGAGTGGGCAGAGGCCCACAACTGTTCGCTGTCAATGATCCACATTCTGGGTGTGGACTACTGAAAAGAGGATTTTCTCAGCAGACAATCCTTTCATCCGGGAGAATGGTCTCTCCATCCAGAGGTGTTTGCGGAGATATGTAACAGGTGGGGGTCTCCGGAGATAGATCTCTTGGAGTCCCGTCTCAATGCCAAGCTACCCAGGTATGAGTTGAGATCCAGGGATCCTCAGGCGGAACTAATAGATTCATTGGTGGTGCCTTGGAGGTTCAGTCTAATATACCTTTTTTCGCCATTACCTCTTCATCCTCAAGTAGTGGCCTGCATCAAGCAGGATCAAGCATCAGTGATACTGATTGCTCCCTCATGGCTGCAAAGGATATGGTTCGCGCATCTAGTGGGGATGTCGTCATCTCCTCCATGGAAGTTACCTTGTCGCAGGGATCTGCTGGAACAAGGTCCTTTTGTTCATCAAAATCTAGATTCTTTGAGGCTGACTGCGTGGAGATTGAACGCTTAGTCCTAGCCAAGAGAGGTTTCTCTGAGAGAGTTATTGATACTCTCATTCAAGCTCGTAAGCCAGGTACTCGTCGCATCTATCACAAGGTGTGGAGGACCTACTTATTCTGATGGGAAGCGCGTGAATTCCCCTGGCATAACGTCAGTGTTTCCAGGATTCTTTCCTTTCTCCAAGATGGTCTGTAGAAAGACCTTTCTGCTAGCTCCCTTAAGGGACAGATTTCGGCCCTATCAGTTTTACTGCACAAGAGGCTTGCTGAGCTTCCAGATGTTCAGTCTTCTGTTCAGGCTCTGGCTAGAATCAGGCCTGTGTTTAGATCTAGCACTCCTCCTTGGAGTTTAAATCTTTTCTTAAAGTTTTGCAGAAGGCTCCGTTTGAGCCTATGCATGTAGTTGACATTAAATTACTGTCTTGGAAGGTTCTTTTTCTACTGGCTACTGCTTCGGCGCAGAGTCTCTGAAATAGCTGCCTTGCAATGTGAGCCTCCTTACCTAGTGTTTCATGCTGATAAGGCTGTTCTTCGTACTAGGTTAGGTTTTCTTTCTAAGGTCGTTTCAGAACACATCATCAATCAGGAGATTGGGGTTCCTTCCTTGTGTCCTAATCCTTCTTCTTCGAAGGAACGGTTACTTCATAATTTGGATGTGGTTCGGGCTTTGAAATTCTATCTTCAGGCTACGACGGAGTTTAGACTTCTTCTTTGTTTGTTGTCTATTCTGGGAAGTGTAGGGGCAGAAGGCCTTGTCTGTTTCCTTATCTTTTTGGTTGAGGAGCATTATTCGTTTAGCTTATGAGACATAGGGACATAAGCCTCCTTAGAGAATTAAGGCTCATTCAACTAGAGCAGTGGCTTCCTCTTGGGTCTTCAAGAACGAGGCCTCTATGGGTCAGATTTGTAGGGCGGCTACCTGGTCCTCCTTACATACCTTTTCTAAATTTTACATGTTTTACGTTTTTGCTTCGGCTGAAGCAGCTTTTAGGAGAAAGGTTTTGCAGGCTATGGTGCCCTCAGAATAAGGTCCTACTCATTTTTTTGCCCTCCCATTCATTCAGTGTCCTCTGGAGCTTGGGTATATGTTTCTCCAACATTGGTGTGTCCGGTCCACGGCGTCATCCTTACTTGTGGGAATATCTCTTCCCCAACAGGAAATGGCAAAGAATCCCAGCAAAGCTGGCCATATAGTCCCTCCTAGGCTCCGCCCACCCCAGTCATTCTCTTTGCCGTTGCACAGGCAACATCTCCACGGAGATGGTTAAGAGTATGTGGTGTTTTAGTTGTAGTTTTTTATTCTACTATCAAGAGTTTGTTATTTTAAAATAGTGCTGGTATGTACTATTTACTCTGAAACAGAAAAAGATGAAGAGTTCTGTTTGTGAGAGGAAGATGATTTTAGCAGACAGTAACTAAAATCTTGTGCTGTTTCCACATAGGACTGTTGAGATGAAGTAACTTCAGTTGGGGGAAACAGTTAGTAGACTTTTTCTGCTTAAGTTATGACTAGCCATATTTCTAACAAGACTGTGTAATGCTGGAAGGCTGTCATTTCCCCTCATGGGGACCGGTAAGCCATTTTCTTAGTCTCAAACAGAATAAAGGGCTTAATATGGGCTATAAAACTGGTAGACACTTTTATGGGCAAAATCGATTGCTTTATTGGGGCATTTTATACATGTTTATGCTTGTAATTCACACTTATAAGCTTGGGGAACGTTTTTTAATGTCAGGCACTGTGTTAGACACCTTTCCAGTCAGGAAAGGCTAATCCTCATTTTCGCGCCATTACTGCGCAGTTACTTTTTGAGAGCAAGACATGCAGATGCATGTGTGAGGATCCTAAAGTAGTTGGAAAAGTTCCTAGAAGGCTTCATTTGGTATCGTATTCCCCTCTGGGTTTGGTAAAGTCGCAGCAAAGGCTGTAGCAGGGACTGTAGAGGGGTTAAAACTGTAACCGGCTTTGAAAATTGGTGTGCAATACTTTGAATGCTTTAAGACACTGTGGTGAAAATTTGGTAATTTTTGAACAATTCCTTCATACTTTTTCACATATTCAGTAATAAAGTGTACACTGTTTAAAATTTAAAGAGACAGTAACGGTTTTATTTTAAACGTTTTTTTTGTACTTTCTTGACAAGTTTAAGCCTGTTTAACATGTCTGCACCTTCAGATAAGCTATGTTCTATATGTATGAAAGTCAATGTGTCTCCCCCTTCAAAATTGTGTGATAATTGTGCCATAGCGTCCAAACAAAGTAAGGACAGTACTGCCACAGATAATGAAATTGCCCAAGATGATTCATCAGATGAAGGGAGTAGACATGGTTCTACATCATCTCCTTCTGTGTCTATACCAGTTTTGCCCACGCAGGAGGCCCCTAGTACTTCTAGCGCGCCAATGCTTATTACCATGCAACAATTGACGGCTGTAATGGATAACTCCATAGCAAACATTTTATCCAAAATGCCTGCATATCAGAGAAAGCGCGATTGCTCTGTTTTAAACACTGAAGAGCAGGAGGGCGCTGATGATAATTGCTCTGTCATACCCTCACACCAGTCTGAAGGGGCCATGAGGGAGGTTTTGTCAGATGGGGAAATTTCAGATTCAGGTAGAATTTCTCAACAGGCTGAACCTGATGTTGTGACATTTAAATTTAAATTAGAGCATCTCCGCGCACTGCTTAAGGAGGTGTTATCTACTCTGGATGATTGTGACAACCTGGTCATTCCAGAAAAATTATGCAAGATGGACAAGTTCCTAGAGGTTCCGGTGCACCCCGACGCTTTTCCTATACCCAAACGGGTGGCGGACATAGTGAATAAGGAGTGGGAGAAGCCCGGCATACCTTTTGTCCCTCCTCCTATATTTAAAAAATTATTTCTTATGGTCGACCCCAGAAAGGACTTATGGCAGACAGCCCCTAAGGTCGAGGGGGCAGTTTCTACTCTAAACAAGCGCACTACTATCCCTATCGAGGATAGTTGTGCTTTCAAAGATCCTATGGATAAAAAATTGGAGGGTTTGCTTAAAAAGATTTTTGTACTGCAAGGTTACCTCCTGCAACCCATTTCGTGCATTGTTCCTGTCACTACAGCAGCGTGGTTCTGGTTCGAGGAACTAGAAAAGTCGCTCAGTAGAGAGACTCCGTATGAGGAGGTTATGGACAGAGTTAACGCACTCAAGTTGGCTAATTCTTTTATTTTAGATGCCGCTTTGCAATTAGCTAGATTAGCGGCGAAAAATTCAGGGTTTGCAATTGTGGCGCGCAGAGCGCTTTGGCTAAAGTCTTGGTCAGCGGATGTATCTTCCAAGACAAAATTGCTTAATATCCCCTTCAAGGGTAAAACTCTCTTTGGGCCAGAATTGAAAGAGATTATTTCTGACATCACTGGGGGAAAGGGCCACGCCCTTCCACAAGATAGGCCTTTCAAAGCCAAGAATAAGTCTAATTTTCGTTTCTTTCGCAATTTCAGGAACGGACCGACCTCTAACTCTGCATCCTCTAAACAAGAGAGTAACGCTTCACAAACCAAACCAGCCTGGAAACCGATGCAAGGCTGGAACAAGGGTAAGCAGGCCAAGAAGCCTGCTGCTGCTAACAAAACAGCATGAAGGAGTAGCCCCCGATCCGGGACCGGATCTAGTAGGGAGCAGACTCTCTCTTTTTGCTCAGGCTTGGGCAAGAGATGTTCAGGATCCCTGGACGCTAGAAATAGTTTCTCAGGGTTATCTTCTGGAATTCAAGGAACTACCCCCAAGGGGAAGGTTTCACATGTCTCACGTATCCTCAAACCAAATAAAGAGACAGGCATTCTTACATTGTGTAGAAGACCTGTTAAAGATGGGAGTGATACACCCAGTTCCAATGGCGGAACAAGGAATGGGATTTTACTCAAATCTGTTCGTAGTTCCCAAAAAAAGGGAACCTTCAGACCAATTCTGGATTTAAAAATCCTAAACAAATTTCTCAGAGTACCATCGTTCAAAATGGAAACCATTCGAACGATTCTACCTACAATCCAGGAATGTCAATTAATGACTACCGTGGATCTAAAGGATGCGTATCTACATATTCCTATCCACAAAGAACATCATCAGTTCCTAAGGTTCGCCTTTCTGGACAAACATTACCAGTTTGTGGCCCTCCCATTCGGGTTAGCCACTGCTCCAAGGATTTTCACAAAGATACTCGGGTCCCTTCTAGCGGTTCTAAGACGAGGGGCATTGCAGTAGTACCATACTTGGACGACATTCTAATACAAGCGTCGTCTCTTTCAAAGGCAAAGGCTCATACAGACATCGTTCTGGCCTTTCTCAGATCTCACGGATGGAAGGTGAACATAGAAAAAAGTTCCCTGTCTCCGTCGACAAGAGTTCCCTTCTTGGGAACAGTAATAGATTCTTTAGAAATGAGGATTTTCCTGACAGATGTCAGAAAGTCAAAACTTCTAAGCGCTTGTCAAGTTCTTCATTCTGTTCCACGTCCTTCCATAGCTCAGTGCATGGAAGTAGTAGGGTTGATGGTTGCAGCAATGGACATAGTTCCTTTTGCGCGAATTCATCAAAGACCATTACAACTGTGCATGCTGAAACAGTGGAATGGGGACTATACAGACTTGTCTCCAGTGATTCAAGTAGATCAGAAGACCAGAGATTCACTCCGTTGGTGGCTAACCCTGGACCACCTATCCCAGGGAATGAGCTTCCGCAGACCAGAGTGGGTCATCGTCACGACCGACGCCAGTCTAGTGGGCTGGGGCGCGGTCTGGGAATCCCTGAAAGCTCAGGGACTATGGTCTCGGGAAGAGTCTCTTCTCCCGATAAACATTCTGGAACTGAGAGCGATATTCAATGCAAAAGGCCAGATTCATAAGATTCCAATCAGACAAGATGACGACTGTTGCTTATATCAATCATCAGGGGGGAACAAGGAGTTCCCTGGCGATGAAAGAAGTGACCAAAATAATACAATGGGCGGAGGATCACTCCTGCCACCTATCTGCGATCCACATCCCAGGTGTGGAAAACTGGGAAGCGGATTACCTGAGTCGTCAGACATTACATCCGGGGGAGTGGGAACTCCACCCGGAGATCTTTGCCCAATTGACTCAATTATGGGGCATTCCAGATATGGATCTGATGGCGTCTCGTCAGAACTTCAAGGTTCCTTGCTACGGGTCCAGATCCAGGGATCCCAAGGCGACTCTAGTGGATGCACTAGTAGCGCCTTGGACTTTCTACCTAGCTTATGTGTTTCCACCGTTTCCTCTCATTCCCAGGCTGGTAGCCAGGATCAAGCAGGAGAGGGCCTCGGTGATCTTGATAGCTCCTGCGTGGCCACGCAGGAATTGGTATGCAGACCTGGTGAATATGTCATCGGTTCCACCATGGAAGCTACCTTTGAGACAGGACCTTCTTGTACAGGGTCCATTCGAACATCCAAATCTGGTCTCCCTCCAGCTGACGGCTTGGAGATTGAACGCTTGATTCTATCAAAGCGTGGGTTTTCAGATTCTGTGATAGATACTCTGGTTCAAGCCAGAAAACCGGTAACTAGAAAAATTTACCATAAAATATGGAAAAGATATATCTGCTGGTGTGAATCCAAGGGATTCCCATGGAATAAGATAAAAATTCCTAAGATCCTTTCCTTTCTACAAGAAGGTTTGGATAAAGGATTATCTGCGAGTTCTCTAAAGGGACAGATTTCTGCTTTATCTGTCTTACTACACAAACGACTGGCAGCTGTGCCAGATGTTCAAGCATTTGTTCAGGCTCTGGTTAGGATCAAGCCTGTTTACAGACCTTTGACTCCTCCCTGGAGTTTAAATCTAGTTCTTTAAGTTCTCCAAGGGGTTCCGTTTGAACCTTTACATTCCATAGATATTAAGTTGTTATCTTGGAAAGTTTTGTTTTTGGTTGCTATTTCTTCTGCTAGAAGAGTTTCTGAGTTATCTGCTCTGCAGTGTACTCCGCCCTATCTGGTGTTCCATTCAGATAAGGTTGTTTTGCGTACTAAGCCTGGTTTTCTTCCAAAGGTTGTTTCCAACAAAAATATTAACCAGGAGATAGTTGTACCTTCTTTGTGTCCGAATCCAGTTTCAAAGAAGGAACGTTTGCTACACAATTTAGATGTAGTCCGTGCTCTAAAATTCTACTTAGAAGCTACAAAAGAGTTCAGACAAACATCTTCTCTGTTTGTCGTCTATTCTGGTAAAAGGAGAGGTCAAAAAGCGACTTCTACCTCTCTTTCCTTTTGGCTTAAAAGCATCATCCGATTGGCTTATGAGACTGCCGGACGACAGCCTCCTGAAAGAATCACAGCTCACTCCACTAGGGCTGTGGCTTCCACATGGGCCTTCAAGAACGAGGCTTCTGTTGATCAGATATGTAAGGCAGCGACTTGGTCTTCACTGCACACTTTTGCCAAATTTTACAAATTTGATACTTTTGCTTCTTCGGAGGCTATTTTTGGGAGAAAGGTTTTGCAAGCCGTGGTGCCTTCCGTTTAGGTAACCTGATTTGCTCCCTCCCTTCATCCGTGTCCTAAAGCTTTGGTATTGGTTCCCACAAGTAAGGATGACGCCGTGGACCGGACACACCAATGTTGGAGAAAACAGAATTTATGCTTACCTGATAAATTACTTTCTCCAACGGTGTGTCCGGTCCACGGCCCGCCCTGTTTTTTTAATCAGGTTTGATGAATTATTTTCTCTAACTACAGTCACCACGGCGCCCTATAGTTTCTCCTGTTTTTTCCTCCTGTCCATCGGTCGAATGACTGGGGTGGGCGGAGCCTAGGAGGGACTATATGGCCAGCTTTGCTGGGACTCTTTGCTATTTCCTGTTGGGGAAGAGATATTCCCACAAGTAAGGATGACGCCGTGGACCGGACACACCGTTGGAGAAAGTAATTTATCAGGTAAGCATAAATTCTGTTTTTCCACAAGTAAGGAATAAAGCCTCGGACTCTCCTCATATTAAGAAGTAAAAAAAACCATAAATTATACTTACCAGATAATTTCCTTTCCTTCTGTATGAGGAGAGTCCATGGCCCCCGCCTGTATTCTCCCATGGGCGGACCTAAATTTTGTTTTGTTCTTCTGGCACTATTTCTACCCTGATACTTCTCCTACTGTTCCTTGTTCCCTTGACAGAATGACTGGGATATGAGGGAAGTGGGAGAGGTATTTAAGCCTTTGGCTGGGGTGTCTTTGCCTCCTCCTGGTGGCCAGGTTCTGTATTTTCCACAAGTAAAGAATAAAGCCGTGGACTCTCCTCATACAGAAAGGAAATTATCTGGTAAGCATCATTTGTTTTTTTAATTCTGCGAGGCTTCAGTCTACAAACAAGATACAGTACAGGTTATAAATAGCTCATGACTTTTTCCCATTTATAGTAAAGGTAGTTTTTTAACATATCTTACATTGTTTTGTTAAATCGTCTATTTCTACCTTTGAAACCAATAAGCCACTTGATTCTCAGAAAACTGATTTTTCACTGTACAGAATGGGATTCTTACTATTTGATGAAGGCATTCTGAAATTGCTTTGTGTTCAAACTAAACCTTATGCATCAACAAATTAAAGGAAAAAAGGGAATATCATCAAGTGAAGTGCATTCCAATAGATTTGCTTAATTTTAATTGAGAACATTGACTGAAAGGGAGAAATAGCAGTCACTTACAAGAGCAAGAAACCCTATTTTTTTTGGCGAAAAGGGACTATCAATCTTCCATTTAAAATGGGGAAAAGTAATTTGTCCCCCTTAAGATTTAGGTGATCACATTAGTCACTTTCCCACTGGACATCAGGGAGATTTTTATTATAATCTTTTTTTTTTTTGGTAAATCAATGACAAAATAAACAAAACCATACAAAACAAAAGCAAACTACAGCTAAATAACCAAAGCACATGGCAAATACTTAAATATATCATAATGTCCATTGTGGTGTCATCTCTCATCCTGTAGAATATCACCCAACTTATTGTTGATTATTTGAATATTAACATATAAATATTAGTAAATTTCCTAAATAAGAAGAATTGCAAAGAGCACAGTAACTAATGGCAATATATAAAAAATATATAAAATAAAGAAAAGTAAAATATAAAAACAATTTTAACTTTCTAGCTATGTAGAAATTAACATTGTCTTGAAAACCACTGTGTAGAAAGAGGTAAAAAAATGGAAGAGAAAACAGATAAAGGAAAATGAGGAGATGGTTAAAAGGTTAGAAAAAGCTTTGAGAATTAAAAGGTAGGAAGGGAGTCAATGCTATTCAGATTCCTCAGAGCTATCCTGGACACCTAGGAGTTTTAAACAGAGATAAAAAGTATTTCTTTGGCATTATGCCTTCCCATTCATGTGCTGTTCAGATGTTCTATTGATCAATTCTATTACATCTCACTAATCCCTGGTTGTGTAGTGAGAGTGCATGATTCCTCCGTGTGTCCATGGCATGCGGTTGTGAAAAATAAATGAGGCAAAAATAAGTCAAAATGATCAGAGATCGGTATTTTGGGTAAGCAGATTTATCAGTTCCAAGGGAGACCATAATAAATTTGTTTTTTTTTTTCACATTAAAATAAATACAAATGTTACCGAGAGAAAAGCCATGCTGTCCTGCTAGTACAAACAAGTGTAGAAAATCAGCTATCAAAGGGAAAGTAAATTGTAAAAAACAAAACAAAAATGCATTATATATATATATATATATATATATATATATAAAGCTCAAAATTTCCACTCTTTACTAGCCATTGGCGAGTGAAAATTTAATGGTGGCGAGTAAAAGTTAGTGAGTGAATGTAGAATCAACTGTCTAAAGGAGTGTGTTGTAAGTGGCAAAGTTAGCACATTTGCAAAATGTACACTCCTATTGCCGCATTCACAAACACACGTTTTGGGCTATGTGCTAAAAATATTAGGGTAAAAAGAGGGATTGAAGAGAGGAGGGAGGGAAGAAAGATAGTTAAGAGAGAGATGATAATTATTAAAAGAAAATCTCCAGATCTTCCATGACTGTCAGCACTCTCTATGTTCAACAACTTCCTATTTTTATCCAGCTGTTTGACTTACCCAGAACCCCCAAGTTGATATTGCTAACTGCTATGCATTTATTTTTGTTAATCTTTTACTGTATGTAGCATTTTTTTATTTTGTAAAATGTAAAATAAAAGGTATTAGAAATGACTGCACAATAATGTGTTTCACAATGGCTAAACATATGCAAAGAGGGGGTCAAGTAGTGGGTGCTTGTGGGTAGGATTTGAAGTGGGAGTAACATTTTGGCCTGGCTAGTAGCTTACGACCTGAAAATTTGAGCCCTGTGTATGTATGTTCAGTATCTCACAAAAGTGAGTACACCCCTCACATTTTTGTAAATATTTATTATATCTTTTCATTTAACAACACTGAAGAAATTACACTTTGTTACAATGTAAAGTAGTGAGTGTACCGCCTGTATAACAGTGTACATTTGCTGTCCCCTCAAAATAACTCAACGCACAGCCATTAATGACTAAACCGTTGGCAATAAAAGTGAGTACACCCCTAAGTGGAAATGTCCAAATTGGGCCCAATTAGCCATTTTCCCTTCCCGGTGTCATGTGACTCGTTAGTGTTACAAGGTCTCAGGTGTGAATGGGGAGCAGGTGTGTTAAATTTGGTGTTTCACAGGACAGGTTCCACTCAGAACAGGCCCCGCCATGGTCGACCAAAGAAGTTGAGGGAACGTGCTCAGCCTCATATTTAGAGGTTGTCTTTGGAAAATAGACGTATGAGTGCTGCAAGCATTGCTGCAGAGGTTGAAGGGATGGGGGTTCAGCCTGTCAGTGCTCAGACCATATGCCGCACACTGCATCAAATTGGTCTGCGTGGCTATCGTCCCAGAAGGAAGCCTCTTCTAAAGATGATGCACAAGAAAGCCTGCAAACAGTTTGCTGAAGACAAGCAGACTAAGGATATGGATTACTGGAACCATTTCCTCTGGTCCAATGAGAACAAGATAAACTTATTTGGTTCAGAGAGTGTCAAGCGTGTGTGGCGGCAACCAGGTGAGGACTACAAAGACAAGTGTGTCTTGCCTACAGTCAAGCATGGTGGTGGTGGTCGGAGTGTCATGAATAAAAAAAGAGAGAGATGCACTCAGCTGAGACAGAACTAGACTAGAAAAACTTCCGTGCCTGTTCATTTTAGGGTGCCACTCAGGGTGCATACTCTTTTAGCACACTATGCCCCTTCACAGAGAAAAAATATCCTGTAGCATATCAGTCTGACCCTGCCCAATGACAGTCCAGCACTGAGGTAGTGTCAAGGTCTGGGCCTGCATGAGTGCTGCTGGAACTGGGGAGCTACAGTTTAATTAGGGAACCATGAATGCCAACATGTACTGTGACATACTGAAGCAGAGTATGATCCCCTCCCTTCGGAGAGTGGGACGTTGGGCAGTATTCCAATATGATAACGACCCCAAACACACCTCCAAGACGCCCACTGCCTTGCTAAAGAAGCTGAGGGTAAAGGTGATGGACTGGCCAAGCATGTCTCCAGACCTAAACCCTATTGAGCATCTGTGAGGCATCCTCAAATGGAAGGTGGGGGAGCGCAAGGTCTCTAACATCCACCAGCTCCGTGATGCCATGGAGGAGTGGAAGAGGACTCCAGTGGCAACCTGTGAAGCTCTGGTGAACTCCATGCCCAAGAGCGTTAAGGCAGTGCTTGAAAATAATGGTGGCCACACAAAATATTGACACTTTGGGCCAATTTGGACCTTTCCAATCAGGGGTGTACTCACTTTTGTTGCCAACGGTTTAAACATTAATGGCTATGGTTTTATTTTGAAGGGACAGCAAATTTACACTGTTATACAGGCTGTACACTCACTACTTTACATTGTAGAAACGTGTAATTTCTTCAGTGTTGTCATATGAAAAGATATAATAAAATATTTACAAAAATGTGAAGGGTGTACTCACTTTTGGGAGACTGTATGTATATGTATGTATATTTAAAAAATGATAAGATGAATGCACCCCTGATTTTGGTACTACCCCAGTCAGATAGGGATGGGTGGCAAACACAGTCACAGATAGAAATACTGTAAGAAAAGCCCCTTGAGTAGATTAATAAATATGCCAAAACCGCTGTACACATTAAAATTATTTATTCAGAAAATAGTTCTTCATCAAAACTTTGGCTTCTACAGGAGAATATAATACAATTTCTTAAATTTTAGGTGTGTGCAGATGGAGTATTTTTGATTTGTTAACTAAGATAACTGCTACAGATAGATGATAGATAGACAGATAGATAGATAGATAGATAGATAGATAAATAGAAGTTAAAGCGAAACTAGTTTACCGGAAGGCGTTCCCCAACATACTGTGCCATTAAGTTATCAAAGAGTTATAGATTTAAATTGATAATGCATAGACCGACACATTCCACAGAATCATTTAATAAAAGCCAGAGATGGAGAACCAAATGGAATAGGAATAATGATAGCCATAGAAGATGATTCACACACCATAGGAATAATTTAAAAACCCGAAGATGGAGCATTGAATGAAACAAGTACAATGATTGCCCTGAAAGCTGATTCACATACTACAGAAATAATTAAATAGAAGGAAAAGACAGGAATAGTGCATTGAATTGAATAGGTGCAACAATAACTCTGAAAGCAGATTTTTTTTTCCCCGTTCATTTTCTGCTTGGTTGCACTATGAAGCAGAGGGAAATGGTATTTTTACAAAGTGAATAATGTTTTCTTTGTTAAGCAAAACTCATGTTTTTTTTTTTTTTTTCTTTTCCTGTTGCAGTCACATACTTGTAAAATGTATGTCATTGTTTAGTTCAATTGCTAGAGGGAGAAATTATTATCCTGGTTTACAAAAAAAACATGACCAGAACATCAAATTAAAATATATAGTAGCATCTCTTTTAGCAGAAAACTTATGGGTAAACATTTACATTATTTCATTTTTTAGAGGATCGCTATACCTGGGGTATACATTTTAAAATATATGTGTATAGCTTTAAGCCATTAAGCGCATAAAACTGATACAGGAGTAAAAAAAACAACAACTTACGTGGTTGCGTAAATTAATTTTATGCCCTTTTCAATGAAGATTGCTTTGAAGAACTATTTCTTTGAACTATCCCTTTCAAAGAAACCAAACTTCATTGCTGGTTTCAGAATGATGTATTGCTATTCTACATACTGGAATTAAGTGCATCAGCATAATATGATCTACAAAATAACATTAAAATAAAGTGCTAGCAATCTCTGATTCATGATTTTGAGCATTTGCAGAAATAAAACGCAATTTTTTAGACACATTTTTTTTTTTTTAATTTAAAGACTATTGAACTAAACATTAGGGCCTAAATTAAAAGTGGAGCTCAAAATATTAGCTTTACTGAGTGCTAATTGTGCTCAAAGTTAAATTAATAAGGCTTCTATTCTTGCACTTGTATTAGAAAGTAAAATGGCGCACAAGTGAAAGACTCAGGCTTAGAGGAAAAGGTTCTTGATATATATATATATATATATATATATATACGGATCTCACAAAAGTGAGTACACCCCTCACATTTTTATAAATATTTTATTATATCTTTTTCATATGACAATACTGAAGGAATGCCACTTTGCTGCAATGTAAATTAGTGAATGTACAGCCTGTATAACCGTGTAAATTTGCTGTCCCCTCAAAATAACTCAACACACAACCATTAATGTCTAAACCATTGGCAACAAAAGTGATTACACCCCTAAGTGGAAATGTCCAAATTTGGCCCAAAGTGTCAATATTTTGTGTGGCCACTATTATTTTCCAGCACTGCCTTAACCCTCTTGGGCATGGAGTTCACCAGAGGTTCACAGGTTGCCACTGGAGTTCTCTTCCACTCCTCCATGATGATATTACGGAGCTGGTGGATGTTAGAGACCTTACGCTCCCCCACCTTCTGTTTAACGATGCCACACAGATGCTCAATAGGGTTTAGGTCTGGAGACATGCTTGATCAGGCCATCACCTTTACCTTCATCTTCTTTAGCTAGGCAGTGGTCGTCTTGGAGGTGTGTTTGGGGTCATTATCATGTGAGAATACTATCCAGTCTCCGAAGGGAGGGGATCATGCTCTGCTTCAGTATGTCACAGTTCATGTAAGCATTCATGGTTCCCTCAATGAACTGTAGCTCCCCCGTGCCGGTAGCACTCATGCAGACCCAGACCATGACGCTCCCACCACCATGCTTGACTGTAGGCAAGACACACTTGTCTTTGTACTCCTCACCTGGTTGCCGCCACACATGCTTGACACCATCTGAACCAAATAAATTTATCTTGGTCTCATTGGACCACAGGACATGGTTCCAGTAATCTATGTCCTTAGTCTGCTTGTCATCTGCAAACTGTTTGCGGGCTTCCTTGTGCATCATCTTTAGAAGAGGCTTCCTTCTGGGGTGACAGCCATGAAGACCAATTTGATGCAGTGTGCGGCGTATAATCTGAGCACTGACAGGCTAACCCCCCCACACCTTCAACCTCTGCAGCAATGCTGGCAGCACTCATACATATATTTCCCAAATACACTTTCTGGATATGATGCTGAGCACGTGCACTCAACTTCTTTGGCCAAACATGGTGAGGCTTGTTCTGAGTGGAACCTGTCCTTTGAAACCGCTCTATGGTCTTGCCCACCATGTTGCAGCTCAGTTTCAGGATTTTGGCAATCTTCTTATAGCATAGGCCATCTTTATGTAGAGCAACAATTCTTTTTTTCAGATCCTCAGAGAGTTAGTTGTCATGAGGTGCCATGTTGAACTTCCAGTGACCATTATGAGAGAGTGTGAGAGCGATAACACCAAATTTAAAACACCTGCTCCCCATTCACACCTGAGACCTTGTAACACTAATGAGTCACATGACACCAGGGAGGGAAAATGGCTAATTGGGCCCAATTTGGACATTTCTTTTTAGGGGTGTACTCACTTTTGTTGACAACGGTTTAGACATTAATGGCTGTGTGAAATAAATGTGATAATACGATCATATGATAATATAAACTAGATGGACCATAAAAAGTTCATAAGTAAGGATATATTTGTTCTCTCTGGATTCTCCAGCCTTTCGTGTTCTTCCGTGTGTTCTCAAAAGAGAAGAAACAAAATGCACAACATAGTGTAACTCTGTAACCACTTAAAGGAAAACCGATACACTTGTTTACGAGTAATTACTCACATTTGTTGGAGCTTAAACCCAGCTCAGGGAAATGCGCACACCCACTTTATACTGGTGGGAAAACAGTTACTCTCACGCAGATATGATAAAATCAGATATTTATTAAAATGAGTAAAAAGCGTCACAAATGCACTATGAACACCTATAGCAGAGGGCAGATGAGCAATACTATATGGTATAACTCAAAAGAGCAGTCCCAAAGCCTGGATGGTGATGGATGGAGAAGCAGAAACTTAACCGCTAAATCATCCACCTTACAATACCAGTAGGAATCGCTCCTCCCCCAGGTGTACAAGCAGATGTAAAGACTCACTGGAGTGTCTAACGTTAACAGTTCCGACGTACGTTTCACATATTCAGTAATAAAGTGTTTTCAGTTTGAAATTTAATGTGACAGTAACGGTTTTATTTTAAAACGTTTTTTGTGCTTTGTTGACAAGTTTAAGCCTGTTTAACATGTCTGTACCATCAGATAAGCTATGTTCTATAAGTATGAAAGCCAAGGTGCCTCCCCATTTAAATTTATGTGATAATTGTGCCATAGTGTCCAAACAAAGTAGGGACAGCAATGCCACAGATAATGATATTGCCCAAGATGATTCCTCAAATGAGGGGAGTAAACATAATACTACATCATCCCCTTCTGTGTCTACACCAGTTTTGCCCACACAAGAGGCCCCTAGTACATCTAGTGCGCCAATTCTTATTACCATGGCTGTAATGGATAACTCTATAGCAAACATTTTATCCAAAATGCCTACTTATCAGAGAAAGCGCGATTGCTCTGTTTTAAACACTGAAGAGCAAGAGGACGCTGATGATAACTGTTCTGACATACCCTCACACCAATCTGAAGGGGCCATGAGGGAGGTTTTGTCTGAGGGAGAAATTTCAGATTCAGGAAAAATTTCTCAACAAGCTGAACCTGATGTTGTGACATTTAAATTTAAATTAGAACATCTCTGCGCACTGCTTAAGGAGGTATTATCTACTCTGGATGATTGTGACAATTTGGTAATTCCAGAGAAATTATGTAAGATGGACAAGTTCCTAGAGGTTCCGGTGCCCCCCGACGCTTTTCCTATACCCAAGCGGGTGGCGGACATAGTAAATAAGGAGTGGGAAAGGCCCGGCATACCTTTTGTTCCCCCCCCTATATTTAAGAAATTATTTCCTATAGTCGACCCCAGAAAGGACTTATGGCAGACAGTCCCCAAGGTCGAGGGGGCGGTTTCTACTCTAAACAAACGCACTACTATTCCTATCGAAGATAGTTGTGCTTTCAAAGATCCTATGGATAAAAAATTAGAGGGTTTGCTTAAAAAGATTTTTGTTCAGCAGGGTTACCTTCTACAACCAATTTCATGCATTGTTCCTGTCACTACGGCAGCGTGTTTCTGGTTCGAGGAACTAGAAAAATCGCTCAATAAAGAATCTTCGTATGAGGAGGTTATGGACAGAGTTCAAGCACTTAAATTGGCTAACTCTTTTATTTTAGATGCCGCTTTGCAATTAGCTAGATTAGCGGCGAAAAATTCAGGGTTTGCTATCGTGGCGCGCAGAGCGCTTTGGCTAAAGTCTTGGTCAGCGGATGTGTCTTCCAAGACAAAATTGCTTAACATTCCTTTCAAGGGTAAAACATTATTTGGACCTGATTTGAAGGAGATTATTTCAGACATCACTGGGGGAAAGGGCCACGCCCTCCCACAGGATAGGTCTTTTAAGGCTAAAAATAAACCTAATTTTCGTCCCTTTCCCAGAAACGGACCAGCCTCTAATTCTACATCCTCTAAGCAAGAGGGTAATACTTCACAACCCAAACCAGCCTGGAGACCAATGCAAGGCTGGAACAAGGGTAAGCAGGCCAAGAAGCCTACCACTGCTACCAAAACAGCATGAAGGGATGGCCCCCGATCCGGGACCGGATCTGGTGGGGGGCAGACTTTCTCTCTTTGCTCAGGCTTGGGCAAGAGATGTTCAGGATCCTTGGGCGCTAGAAATAGTTTCTCAAGGTTATCTCCTGGAATTCAAGGAACTACCCCCAAGGGGAAGGTTCCACAGGTCTCAATTATCTTCAAACCAAATAAAAAGACAGGCATTCTTACATTGTGTAGAAGACCTGTTAAAAATGGGAGTGATTCATCCAGTTCCAATAAGAGAACAAGGGATGGGTTTTTATTCCAACCTGTTCATAGTTCCCAAAAAAGAGGGAACATTCAGACCAATTTTGGATCTCAAGATCCTAAACAAATTTCTCAAGGTTCCATCGTTCAAAATGGAAACTATTCGAACGATCCTACCTACTATCCAGGAAAATCAATTTATGACTACCGTGGATTTAAAGGATGCGTACCTACATATTCCTATCCACAAGGAACATCATCAGTTCCTGAGGTTCGCTTTTCTGGACAAGCATTACCAGTTTGTGGCACTTCCATTCGGATTAGCCACTGCTCCAAGGATTTTCACAAAAGTACTAGGGTCCCTTCTAGCGGTTCTAAGACCAAGGGGCATTGCAGTAGTACCTTACTTGGACGACATCCTGATTCAAGCGTTGTCTCTGTCAAAAGCAAAGGCTCATACGGACATCGTCCTAGCCTTTCTCAGATCTCACGGATGGAAGGTGAACAAAGAAAAAAGTTCTCTGTCCCCGTCAACAAGAGTTCCCTTCTTGGGAACAATAATAGATTCCTTAGAAATGAGGATTTTTCTGACAGAGGTCAGAAAATCAAAAATTCTAAGCTCTTGTCAAGTACTTCATTCTGTTCTTCGTCCTTCCATAGCGCAGTGCATGGAAGTAATAGGATTTATGGTTGCAGCAATGGACATAGTTCCTTTTGCACGAATTCATCTAAGACCATTACAACTGTGCATGCTCAGACAGTGGAATGGGGATTATACAGACTTGTCTCCGACGATTCAAGTAGATCAAAAGACCAGAGTTTCACTCCGTTGGTGGCTGACCCTGGACAATCTGTCACAGGGAATGAGCTTCCGCAGACCAGAGTGGGTCATTGTCACGACCGACGCCAGCCTGGTGGGCTGGGGCACGGTCTGGGAACCCCTGAAAGCTCAGGGTCTATGGTCTCGGGAAGAGTCTCTTCTCCCGATAAACATTCTGGAACTGAGAGCGATATTCAATGCTCTCAAAGCTTGGCCTCAACTAGCAAAGGCCAAATTCATAAGGTTTCAATCAGACAACATGACGACTGTTGCATATATCAATCATCAGGGGGGAACAAGGAGTTCCCTGGCGATGGAAGAAGTGACCAAAATAATCCAATGGGCGGAGGATCACTCCTGCCACTTGTCTGCAATCCACATCCCAGGAGTGGAAAATTGGGAAGCGGATTTTCTGAGTCGTCAGACATTCCATCCGGGGGAGTGGGAACTCCATCCGGAAATCTTTGCCCAAATAACTCAATTATGGGGCATTCCAGACATGGATCTGATGGCGTCTCGTCAGAACTTCAAGGTTCCTTGCTACGGGTCCAGATCCAGGGATCCCAAGGCGACTCTAGTAGATGCACTAGTAGCACCTTGGACCTTCAACCTAGCTTATGTATTCCCACCGTTTCCTCTCATCCCCAGGCTGGTAGCCAGGATCAATCAGGAGAGGGCCTCGGTGATCTTAATAGCTCCTGCGTGGCCACGCAGGACTTGGTATGCAGACCTGGTGAATATGTCATCGGCTCCACCATGGAAGCTACCTTTGAGACAGGACCTTCTTGTTCAGGGTCCATTCGAACATCCGAATCTGGTTTCCCTCCAACTGACGGCTTGGAGATTGAACGCTTGATTTTATCAAAGCGTGGGTTTTCAGATTCTGTAATAGATACTCTGATTCAGGCTAGAAAGCCTGTAACTAGAAAAATTTACCATAAAATATGGAAAAAATATATCTGTTGGTGTGAATCTAAAGGATTCCCATGGAACAAGATAAAAATTCCTAAGATTCTATCCTTTCTACAAGAAGGTTTGGAGAAAGGATTATCTGCAAGTTCTCTGAAGGGACAGATCTCTGCTTTATCTGTTTTACTTCACAAAAGACTGGCAGCTGTGCCAGATGTTCAAGCATTTGTTCAGGCTCTGGTTAGGATCAAGCCTGTTTACAGACCTTTGACTCCTCCCTGGAGTCTAAATCTAGTTCTTTCAGTTCTTCAAGGGGTTCCGTTTGAACCCTTACATTCCGTAGATATTAAGTTATTATCTTGGAAAGTTTTGTTTTTGGTTGCAATTTCTTCTGCTAGAAGAGTTTCAGAGTTATCTGCTCTGCAGTGTTCTCCGCCCTATCTGGTGTTCCATGCAGATAAGGTGGTTTTGCGTACTAAGCCTGGTTTTCTTCCGAAAGTTGTTTACAACAAAAATATTAACCAGGAGATAGTTGTACCTTCTTTGTGTCCGAATCCAGTTTCAAAGAAGGAACGTTTGTTACACAATTTGGACGTAGTCCGTGCTCTAAAATTCTATTTAGAGGCTACTAAAGATTTCAGACAAACATCTTCCTTGTTTGTTGTTTATTCTGGTAAAAGGAGAGGTCAAAAAGCGACTTCTACCTCTCTTTCCTTTTGGCTTAAAAGCATTATCCGATTGGCTTATGAGACTGCCGGACGGCAGCCTCCTGAAAGAATCACAGCTCACTCCACTAGGGCTGTGGCTTCCACATGGGCCTTCAAGAACGAGGCTTCTGTTGACCAGATATGTAAGGCAGCGACTTGGTCTTCACTGCACACTTTTGCCAAATTTTACAAATTTGATACTTTTGCTTCTTCGGAGGCTATTTTTGGGAGAAAGGTTTTGCAAGCCGTGGTGCCTTCCATTTAGGTGACCTGATTTGCTCCCTCCCTTCATCCGTGTCCTAAAGCTTTGGTATTGGTTCCCACAAGTAAGGATGACGCCGTGGACCGGACACACCTATGTTGGAGAAAACAGAATTTATGCTTACCTGATAAATTACTTTCTCCAACGGTGTGTCCGGTCCACGGCCCGCCCTGGTTTTTTAATCAGGTCTGATGAATTATTTTCTCTAACTACAGTCACCACGGTATCATATGGTTTCTCCTATATATATTTCCTCCTGTCCGTCGGTCGAATGACTGGGGTGGGCGGAGCCTAGGAGGGATCATGTGACCAGCTTTGCTGGGACTCTTTGCCATTTCCTGTTGGGGAAGAGAATATCCCACAAGTAAGGATGACGCCGTGGACCGGACACACCGTTGGAGAAAGTAATTTATCAGGTAAGCATAAATTCTGTTACTTTATCACATTGTGTACATATACCTGTTTCTTTATCTTATATCTGTAGGTATAATCAGGTCTCATTACTGTATCACATTGTGTACATATACATGTGTCTTTATCTTATATCTGTAGGTATAATCAGATCTCATTACTTTATCACATTGTGTACATATACCTGCTTCTTTATCTTATATCTGTCCATAAAACAATCACCAGTACTTGGAGAGAACAATGGAAAATCAACATTTTATTACCTTATCTCTGCTATATCCCACTGGGAGTTTAATTTCTTCTGCTGGCTGTGTTTACAAAACTTATCTATAGCTTGGACCTACGGCCACAAACTTTCAGAATAGGTGGGGATACCACATGCTAAATAAGCTATTTCAAATGCCAATATAAGGGTAAAGGAGCTACTTGTAAACAATTTAATACACTCCAGCGGGTAAAGTGGATCATTGGGAACAAATTAAAGGGGAGAAAAAAATTGAGTAAACTGTCCCTTTAAACATGCATGCTAACAAACAGTATTTTAACCATTGTAATTGCTCGAAGGGGCAGAAAGAATTTTAGGCAACATCTTAGCTGCATGGTTTCCAATAAGTGATGACGTTCCTGTCCACCCTTGTACATTGATATTTATATAAATGTTCTCAAGAATCAGTTGTAATATAAACGGCTAATACATTAACTGTTTGATAAATCATTTGTTAACGAAATCATGAAAAAAGTTTCCAAACTCTTACAATTATATAAACTTTTCTCCTGGATGTCACTATGATGGAAAAAAAAGGGGGAAAGAAAGGAAAGAGGAAATGTATGGTTTGGGTTCACTCAGTTACCTAAAACAACTTTTATTTATAAGATTAAAATCTATAAGTAAACAGTGACAGGCTCTATTATAAGGATTCAAATAGCAAGAGTATCTGGAATTTAAATATTGTGTAAAGTTACTATTTAAGTACCTTGTCTAGTCAGTTATAGGTTAAATCAAATAGTTGTGCATAGGCATAAAGAACAGTTTTATTGAAAGCAAATCCACCCCTAGAGCAGGGTTGGATAAAGAGAAATGCCTCTGAGCAAAATTTAAGGAGAGTGCAGGAATTATAGTAACAATGTATTTAAAATACACCCTTTATTATAGCTATTAAGATGACAGCAAAAAAGAGGAACAAATGCACTGTTTGTTGCCCAACAAATATTAAAAACACTGCACTACTGGTGTTGATTATTGGACTGGTTTATGTTATAATATAGAGTTAAAATTAGTAACGTTATGTAAAGAAGACTGCGTGTAGAGTTGCACTCAATTGCGTACTTGGTACACTGGTACTTGGTTTTATATATTGGACAAAGAGGTGACGAGCTTAATATAGTCAACCAAGTTGCGCTTTAATTAAAGCTGCTGATACATATACGCTATTGTAAATAATAATAAGTAATTAAATCTGCTTGTAAGTTGTAATCTGTACAGAAGTATTCTAATATTATAGCAGAGATAAATACGTTTTAACCAATATAAGGGTAGTGTCTGAGAGTATTTGTACTGTTCACAATTGTATATTATTTCCACAAAAATATACTGTAGTATTCAGTGACTAGATTTAACATTATTATGCCACAAATAATGAGAGACTAAAATAAATATCTACTCATGAGTAGCGTTACTGTGTATCATATTCATTAACATAGAACTTGGCAAAAGTTGCTCGCTATCCTGGCTTTTTCCAAGAATATAGCGATTGTATTATGGTAAGTATATATAAGGTCTAATTCACGTTATGACCAACAGTGAGTAAAATGAATATCTACTGATAAGTAGCGTTACTATATATAATGTTCATTAGCTTAGATTGTTATAAACGTTACTCGCTACCCTGGCTTTTAGCTAGGAATGTAGCGGTTAAATTAAAGAAGGTATATATAAAGAGTCCCTGTTTTCATTGTAACCCGTAGTGAGCTAATTTTAAAACCAACAAAAAAAACTGTTGCGGTTTACTATTGCTTCCTTAGAGGGGTACGCAGGGCTGACAGTTAATTCTATTTATGTTATAGGTAATCCCTCCTCTTACCTCTGATTGGCTATCGGCTTGTACGTGACGTGTTATTATTGGTTAAAGCGTTCACATGTAAGATCACGTGACTGCTGGGTGGCCAATCATGGATTAGTTGATACGTTACCAGGGTTACCCTAGTTGAAGCGTTTTTCTATACATTGTCATGATCGCTGGATGATCACTCCTGCATTTGTCAATATCTACTCTTAATGGGTAAATTGATCATGTTACTCTAAAATGTTTATTATTTTAATCGCAGATATCCTGTTAAACGTATGTTATGGATTAGAATGTCTCAGCAATATTCACTATCCTTCAATATAGTTTCCAATTAGATGATCTTCAGGAAAATGAAATGAGAGTTAATTTTTAGTGTAGAAGTCAAAAACAGAATCTACGGGCTCAAATTGAGAAATATTTTATCATTGTGAGAGCCTACATAGGGAGGTAATATTGTGATAATGTGAAACCTTAACATATGTAAATTCGATCATTGTAACGTAATACCGTTTAAAAATGATGTGTATGAGTGATCATTGCCTATGATGAAGCGACTGTTTGAGCTACGTGGAAGAATGATAAATATTTTTGAATCAAGGAACCTGACATGTTAGGGCCAGATGAACTAAAATTTAAAGTTGTGGGGAGAGTGATTGGATTAAATAAATAAAATAATAAGCTGTAACTACAGCAGGTCTGAGGTTTGTTTGTAAAAATAAAAATAGCTTAATCCAATTATTTAGTGGTGAAATTATAAGAAGTGTAACCCTTGTATTTGTGTACTTTAAATCAATGTACTACTGGTGGTTATGGGTTCATACAATTCAATGTGACACTTGTGATACTAATCATGTGGAAAGGGAATGGGTGAATGAGTACTTTAATTCAATATGTAAAATATACAAGCTTAAATAATTTCTAAGCGATAAACTGAGACACTATTGTTATCGAACATAATCTCCTTTGCTAGTGATAAAGTGACATAATCTAATGGGATTGATTTACATTAAAGTGCTTACAACTAAAAATAGTGATAAAAGTTTTTTTTATAGAACATAAATAAATATGTGGGTGCTTGACTTAAATAAATTAATAGTGTTCCAAAATTATTAATTATTATAAGATATCCTAATATGGATAATTATAGAGAGATTAGTTATATATATACTGAGAAATTGTTTGACACAGTTTAGCAGGTGTATCCATCTGCATTCCATGCGTAACAGTATTTTCTCTATGTCACTGCCTCTTATTCCCAGATTGGCTTGTTGGATTACTGCAAAACGTAAACCTGAGTCATTTCCATTTCCAAATGCAGGGAATAATTGTATTCATAGACCTCTAGGTATAAGTTTAAGCTCAATATATCTTTAAAAAAATGGTGGTTCAACCAGAGTTTATCTTGTTTATGCTTTGCTTTGTGTAAGTTTCTCAAAGTTTGATTCATTCTGTCCTTAATATTGTCTACTGTAGTTTGAGAGTCTTTAAACACCTCATTTAAGTCTGCTTTCTTTCTCTTGTTAAGTGTATCCAGTCCACGGATCATCCATTACTTATGGGATATTCTCCTTCCCAACAGGAAGTTGCAAGAGTTCACCCACAGCAGAGCTGCTATATAGCTCCTCCCCTAACTGCCATATCCAGTCATTCTCTTGCAACTCTCAACATAGATGGAGGTCGGAAGAGGAGTGTGGTGTTTTATACTTAGTTTATTTCTTCAATCAAAAGTTTGTTATTTTTAAATGGTACCGGAGTGTACTGTTTATCTCAGGCAGTATTTAGAAGAAGAATCTGCCTGCATTTTCTATGATCTTAGCAGAAGTAACTAAGATCCATTGCTGTTCTCACATATTCTGAGGAGTGAGGTAACTTCAGAGGGGGAATGGCGTGCAGGTTTTCCTGCAATAAGGTATGTGCAGTTAATATTTTTCTAGGGATGGAATATGCTAGAAAATGCTGCTTATATCGGAGTAATGTAAGTAAAGCCTTAAATGCAGTGATAGCGACTGGTATCAGGCTTATTAATAGAGATACATACTCTTATAAAAGTGTAATTTAAAAC
The DNA here is from genome assembly GCF_027579735.1 of Bombina bombina. NCBI lineage: Eukaryota > Metazoa > Chordata > Amphibia > Anura > Bombinatoridae > Bombina > Bombina bombina. Next base: position 98,239,306 of record NC_069507.1, read on the forward strand.
GTTTGCTGGCATGTTTAATCGTTTTTTATATATGTTTGGTGATAAAACTTATTGGGGCCTAGTTTTTTCCACATGGCTGGCTTAAATTTTGCTTTGAAACAGTTTCCTGAGGCTTTCCACTGTTGTAAATGAGTGGGAGGGGCCTATTTTAGCGCTTTTTTGCACAGTTAAAATTACAAAATGAATCATCCAGCTTCCCTCAGCAGTCCCATGAATACTACAGGACATCTCTAAAGGGCTAAAAAGGCTTCCAAAATCGTTTGTAGGGAAGGTAATCCACAGCACAGCTGTGGCAGTTTTGTTGTGTCTGTTAAAAAACGTCTATGTCGTTTTTTTGATCCGTTTTTTGCATTAAGGGGTTAATCATCCATTTGCAAGTGGGTGCAATACTCTGTTAACTTATTACATATACTGTAAAAAAATTTGTTTGATTTACTGCCTTTTTTCACTGTTTTTTTCAAATTTTGACAAAATTTGTTTCTCTTAAAGGCACAGTAACATTTTTTATATTTGCTTGTTAACTTGATTTAAAGTGTTTTCCAAGCTTACTAGTCTCATTACTAGTCTGTACAAACATGTCTGACATAGAGGAAGCTCCTTGTTCATTATGTTTAAAAGCCATGGTGGTACCCCATCTTAGAATGTGTACCAGATGTACTGATTTCATGTTAAGCAATAAAGATCATTTTTTGTCTTTAAAAACATTATCACAAGAGGATTCTGTAGAGGGGGAAGTTATGCCGACTAACTCTCCCCACATGTCAGACCCTTTGACTCCCGCTTCAGGGACTCACGCTCAAATGGCGCCAAGTACATCAAGGGCGCCCATAGCGTTTATTTTACCAGAGGATTCTGTCAAGGGGGAAGTTATGCCGACTAACTCTCCCCACGTGTCAGACTCTTCGACTCCCGCTTCAGGGACTCGCGCTCAAATGGCGCCAAGTACATCAAGGGCGCTCATAGCGTTTATTTTACAAGACATGGCGAAAGTTATGAATAATACTCTGGCAGCGGTATTAGACTACCTGAAATTAAAGGAAAGCAAGATAGCTCTGGGAACAGAGCATACAGATACGTCAAGAACCATGTCTGATACTGCCTCACAATATGCAGAAGCTGAGGGGAGCTTCAGTCTGTGGGTGATATTTTTGACTCAGGGAAGATGATTTAACCTGATTCCGATATTTCTACATTTAAAATTTAATCTTGAGATCCTCCACTTGTTGCTCAGGGAGGTTTTAGCGGCTCTGAATGACTGTGTTACAATCACAGTGCCAGAGAAATTGTGTAGACTGAATAAATACTATGCAGTGCCGGTGTGTACTGATGTTTTTCCAATACCTAAAGAGGTTTACAGAAATTATTAATAAGGAATGGGATAGACCAGGTGTGCTGTTCTCTTCCCCTCCTATTTTTAGAAAAATGTTTCTAACAGATGCCACCACACGGGACTTATGGCAGACAGTCCCTAAGGTGGAGAGAAGAGTTTCTACTCTAGCTAAGCGTACCACTATCCCTGTCGAGGACAGTTGTGCTTTTCTATATTCAATGGATAAAAAATTAGAGGGTTACTTTAGGAAAATGTTTATTCAACAAGGTTTTATCCTGCAGCCCTTGCATGCATTGCTCCTGTCACTGCTGCTGCGGCGTTCTGATTGGAGTCTCTGGATGAGGCTTTACAGGTAGCGACTCCATTGGATGAATATACTTGTCAAGCTTAGAGCACTTAAGCTAGCCAATTCCTTTGTTTCTGATGCCTTTGTTCATTTGACTATACTAACGGCTAAGAATTCTGTTTTTACTATACTGGTGCGCAGAGCGCTATGGCTTATATCATGGTCAGCTGTCGTGACTTTAATAAATAAGCTGCTTAACTTCCCTTCAAGGGGCAGACCCTATTAGGGCCTGGTTTGAAGGAGATCATTGCTAATATCACTGGAGGAAAAGGTCATGCCCTTCCTCAGGACAGGTCCAAATCAAGGGCCAAAAAAGTCTAATTTTCGTGCCTTTCGAAACTTCAAGGCAGGTGTGGCATCAACTTCCTCTAAGGCAAATCAAGAGGGAACTTTTGCTCAGTCCATGACGGTCTGGAGACAAACGGACCTGGAACAAAGATAAGCAGGCCAAGGAGCCTGCTGCTGCCTCTTAGACAGCATGAAGGAACGGTTCCCTATCCGGTAACGGATCCTGTAGGGGGCAGACTTTCATTTTTCGCCCAGGCGTGGGCAAGAGATGTGGGCATTGGAAATCATATCCCAGAGATATCTTCTGGATTTCAAAGCTTCCCCTCCGAAAAAGGGGAGATTTTACCTTTAACAATTATCTGCACACCAGATAAAGAAAGAGACATTCTTACATTGTGTACGAGACCCATCCAGTTCCAAGACAGGAACAGGGACAGAGTTTTTCTCAAATCTGTTTGTGGTTCCCAAGGAGAGGGAACATTCAGACCTATTTTGGATTTAAAGATCTTAAACAAATTCCTTAGAATTCCATCATTTAAGATGGAAACTATTCGTACCATCTTAACTATGATCCAGGAGTAGGGCTGCAACAACTAATCGGTAAGTTTTGATCATAAAAATAGTTGTCAACAAATCTCATTATCAATTAGGTGGTCAGCGATTAGTTGGTCAGTTGCACAGCACCAGCTGCTTTAATCTGACGATCTACTGCAACTAAGATTGTGCAAAAAAAATTTAATTTATTTATTTTTTTAATCTTTTTTCTATCCGATTAATCGACAATAATTATCCGATTAATCGGATAGAAAAAATAATAATAAATAAAAATGTTTGCACAATACCATGTGCAGGAGTTCATTGGATTGAAGCAGCTGGTGCTGTGCAATAACCAACTAATCGCTGACCACCTAATTGATAATGACATTCTTTGACAACTATTTTTATGATCAATCTTACCGATTAGTTGTTGCAGCCCTATCCAGGAGAGTCAATAGAGGACTACAATGGATTTGAAGGATGCTTATCCTCACATAACGATGCATTAGGATCACCATTGTTTTTCAGGTTTGCCTTTCTAGACAGGCATTACTAGTTTGTTGCTCTTTCCTTTGGGTTAACTACATCCCCAAGAATCTTTATAGAGGTTCTGGGGTCGCTTTGGCGGTCCTTAGGCCGCTGGGCATAGAAGTGGCCCCTTATTTAGGCGTCGAACATCCAAATTACCAAGTCTCATACGGATGTAGTACTGGCATTTCTGAGATCGCAGGGGTGGAAAGTGAACAAGGAAAGAGTTCTCTATCCCCAATCTCAAGGGTTTCCTTCCTAGGGACTCTGATAGATTCTGCAGAAATGAAAATTTACCTGACGGAGTCCAGGTTGTCAAAGTTTCTAAATTACTGCCGTGTTCTTCATTCCATCCGCGCCCTTCGGTGGTTCGGTACATGAATGTAATCGGCCTAATGGTAGCAGCAAGGGACATAGTACCGTTTGCACGCCTACATTTCAGACCGCTGCAACTATGCATGCTCAGTCAATGGAACGGTGAATACACAGATTTGTCCCCTTATTAAATTTGGACCAAGAAGCCAGAGATTCTCTTCTCTGGTGGCTATCTCGGGTCCATCTGTCCAAGGGTATGACCTTCTGCAGGTCAGATGGGACAGTTGTTACAACAGATGCCAGCCTTTTAGGTTGGGATACAGTCTGGGACTCCCTGAAGACTCAGGGATAGTGGACTCAGGAGGAGACCCTCCTTCTAATAAATATTCTGGAACTGGGAGCAATATTCCATGCTCTTCAGGCTTGGCCTCAGTTAGCAACTCTGAGGTACATCAGATTCAGTCGGACAATATCACGACTGTGTCTTACATCAACCATCAAGGGGGAACAGAAGTTCCCTAGCGATGTTAGAAGTCTTAAATTAATTCACTGGACAGAGACTCTCTCTTGTCTATCAGCTATCCATATCCCAGGTGTTGAGAACTGGGAGGTGGATTTTCTAAGTCGTCAGACTTTTCTCCCGGGGAAGTGGGAATTCCCTCCGGAGGTCTTTGCACAAGATCAAGCAGGAGAGTGCTTTGGTGTTTTTAACAGCGCCTGCGTGGCCACGCAGGACCTGGTATGCAGATCTGGTGGACATGTCATTCTTTCCATCATGGTCTCTGCTTCTGAGACAGGACCCTCTACCTCAGGGTCCTTTCAACCATCTAAATTAAACTTCTCTGAGATGGACTGCCTGGAGACTGAACGCTTGATGTTCTCAAAGCATGGCTTCTCCGAGTCAGTCATTGATACCTTAATACAGGCATGAAAGCCTGTCTCTAGGAAAATTTAACATAGATATAGCATAAATATCTTATTGATATAAATCCAAGGGTTACTCATGGAGTAAAGTCAGGATTCCCAGGATACTATCTTTTCTCCAAGATGATTTTGAGAAAAGGGTTGTCAGCTAGTTCCTTAAAAGGACAGATTCCTACTCTGTCTATTCTTTTGCACAAGCGTCTGGCAGATACTCCAGACGTTCAGGCATTTTGTCAGGCTTTGGTTAGAACCAAGCCTGTGTCTAAACCTGTTGCTCCGCCATGGAGCTTAAACCTGATTATTAAGGTTCTTCAAGGAGTTCCGTTTGAACCTCTTCATTCTATAGATATCAAACTTTTTATCTTGGAAAGTTCCTTTTTGGTAGATATTTCCTCGGCTCGTAGAGTCTCCGAGTTATGTGATTCTCCTTATCTGGTCCTCCGTACGGATAAGGTAGTCCTGCGTATCAAAACTGGGTTTTTTACCTAAGGTGATATCTAACAAGAATATCACTCAAGAGAGTGTTGTTCCATTCTTGTATCCTAATCCTTCTTCAAAGATGGAACGTCTATTATACAATTTGGACGTGGTTCGTGCTTTAAAGTTTTACTTACAAGCTACTTCAGATTTTCATCAAACATTTACTTTGTTGTCTATTCTGGACAGAGGAGAGGTCAAAAGACTTCAGCAACCTCTCTTTCTTTTTGGTTAAAAGCATAATTTGTTTAGCTTATGAGACTGCTGGACAGCAGCCTCCTGAAGGGATTACAGCTCATTCTACTAGAGCTGTGGCTTTCACTTGGGCCTTTTTAAAATGAGGCTTCTGTTGAACAGATTTACAAGACGGCGTCTTGGTCTGCGCTTCATATTTTGCTTCTTCGGAGGCTATTTTTGGGAGAAAGGATTTTTTTCAGGCAGTGGTACCTTCCGTTTAAGTACCTGCCTTGTCCCTCCCTTCATCCGTGTACTTTAGCTTTGGTATTGGTATCCCATAAGTAATGGATGATCCGTGGACTGGATACACTTAACAAGAGAAAACATAATTTATGCTTACCTGATAAATTTATTTCTCTTGTAGTGTATCCAGTCCACGGCCCGCCCTGTAATTTTAAGGCAGGCAATTTTTTTCATTTAAACTACAGTCACCACTGCACCCTATGGTTTTTCCTTTCTCTGCATGTTTTCGGTCGAATGACTGGATATGGCAGTTAGGGGAGGAGCTATATAGCAGCTCTGCTGTGGGTGAACTCTTGCAACTTCTTGTTGGGAAGGAGAATATCCCATAAGTAATGGATGATCCGTGGACTGGATACACTACAAGAGAAATAAATTTATCAGGTAAGCATAAATTATGTTTTTTGCTGACGTGAGAGTCTATCCAATTCCCATTGAGATGACATTTTGTACTGAGAATGTCTTTAAATGAATTAGTTCTATTTTAATTTTAATGACAGTTTTGCTGTGTGTGCTCTATTGGTGAAAGAAACCTGGGAACCAGGTAAGAGTAATATTTATTAAGAAAACAAAAACCAATGGCACTTGGAGTGTACAGGGACTTTAAGTTTCTCTTTTCTACAGCGATGGGCACCTCTTGCACACCCATGTACGCCAATCTCTTTTAAGGCTGGTGGGAAAAAAATACTGTCTTCTCCGATACAAACTTAGATTATATGCAACATATACCTCTGTGGTTATGCTACATCGACGATGTGCTGTTTTTTTGGGAGGGCCCAAAAGAGAAACTAGATCAGTTTCCAAGCCACTTAAACAATAACAAAATTTAGAGCAAGATCTACACCCAGACAAGAACTTCTAGTAAATAACCCTAAAAAAATCTGAAAATTAATTAAGATTTATAACAATATATAATCCCAATTCCAGAGAAATCCAAAAAATGATGAATGAAAGTTGGCATATACTCAAATCAGATCCAATTCTGTCAACAATATTGGGAGACAAAGTACAGGTTGGCTATAGAAGAGATAAAAACTTAAGACATGAGTCTAAGACACTTCAAAGGCCTACAAACTAGAAGCACACTCAACCCTGGCTCCTACAAATGCGGAACATGCAGCTCCATGATCAAAACTAAAGATATAACAGACAGATTTGGCAAATGCCATACTATCAATGCAGAAAGAAAATGGATCTTTCTATTAAATACTGTTCAACCATATAAACTAAATGAACAAAATTATTTTAATTCATTTGTATGAATATATCCAGTCAAAAATGATACAGAAGATACTTTTAAGATACATAACATCCCTCTCCAAGTTAAAATTATATATTTAACTAAGATACTATTGAGGGTGTTAGATATAGATATTAGGAAGTAGATACACCCAAGAACTTAAAATGCCAAAAGGTATATAAGAAGGACAGATACATTTCTTAGTACAATACACATGATTAGAAATCTCTGATTGGAAGTATGTACACACATATTTTGACACTTTTTTATTTTATTTTATAATATTTGATAATATAATAAAATTATTAATAAATAATTTTTCTACACACCACATTTATTCACTCATATTCTCCTAAATGTAACTCCTCACACTTTAGTCACTAAGACATCACCACATCCCACGACCACGTTAATGCTTAACTAGTATGTCCTTTCACTCCCACAAGTATCAGCATGTTTAGATTCACCACCCCTTTCATCCCCTACATATATATTTTTTTTCAATTTCACTTCCTGTTACATCTTCACATCGAGCACTCGCATCAGCAACACATTCACGTCTCTTCTTCACATCCTCAATTAAGTACAATTTTTCTCAAACAATCTGAATGATTCAAAGTTTGTATCAATAAATAATGTTTTTATTTATAAACAACTTAATATTTGTCCATCAATATTTTGATTACAGTATTATATAAGTATCCAGTTTTTATTTTTTTTTTAGCCAACTAATATCTAATCTCCACATTGCAGATGTCCTTCACGCATGTTAATGTCCAAAATATAACAAAGTATTTAATAAGATCCTATCTAACATCAGATCATCAATAAGCAGAGGAATAAATCAATAGCATGAAGTACAGTAATTCCATCTCATCTGATCCTCCTTGATCAATAGGATGTAAACGATATCATCTGGTTTCCAAATTCTGACCGTTCCCAAAGTGATGTCATGGTTAGAGGCGGAACTAACAACAAATCATAAATAGCGGCCAGAATTACTCAAAGAAACAGAATCTGAATTACCCAATCAGGAGAATTGGAGGATTAATCTAAAAACAAAGTCAAAATATATGCCTCCTAACCACATCTCACCAGAAATCTCAGTGTTCAATCAGATAGTTTGTCAACAAATAGACAAAAAGAGTGGTCAACTCTCAATCTGAGTAGAGAAGAAAAAAGACATTAAAGGAAATCAAAACATGGGATGATACCATTATAAAGCAGTCTGACAAGGGTGGCAATGTGGTTCTATGGCAAAAAGAGATGTACTTAGAAGAAATAATGAAACAACTAAACAACACCGAATGTTTTATTAAAAAATGTTCTAGGGAACCCCTCTGAGAGCTATTTTTATAATAAGATCATTACTAATGTCTACAGAGACAATATCATCAGTGATACTAAAAAAAAGTTTATGACACAATCTCATCCAAAAGTACCAACCTTTTATTTGATTACCAAGATAAATAAAAACATTAAAAAACTACCGGGCAGACCCAATAGATCAATAAAAAGATCATGTACACATGCATTAAAAACTGAACGTGAAACCCTCCTTCAGACAAAATCTAAACCAAGTGATAATACCACAAGACTGATCACAACCTTCAATCCTCAAATGCATAAAATAATTAATATAGTAAACAGCAACTGGCATATCTTACAGAATGATCCTCTCCTATCCAGCCAAATAGGCTTGAGTATCCTATAAGAGACCTAAGAATCTAGGTGACATGTTAGTCAAAAGCCATTACTTTCATAAACCCAGGCAGCAAGTGAAAGCCAAGGAAATTTTCCCTTGTGGGACATGCAATGCCTGCATCAACGTGTGGAAAATGCAACAAATCAAAGACAAGTATGATCAGATTCATCATATACTCTCATATTTTTCATGTTCAACAACCAATGTGATATATGTACTCAAATGCCCATGCAATTTTCTTTATGTCAGTATGACGACCAGACAGGCCAGAACACGCATACTTGAAAGAAAGAATCCGAAAAAGGAAAAACCATCACCAGTGTAGCAAAACTCTTTGTATACAAACATTATGGAAATGACTCAGGTTTACGTTTTGCAGTAATCCAACAAGCCAATCTGGGAATAAGTGGCGGTGACATAGATAAAACACTGTTACGCATAGAATGCAGATGGATACACTTGCTTAACTGTGTCAAACCAAATTGAATGAACGATAACAATTTCTCAGTATATATATATTTCTCTTGTTAAGTGTATCCAGTCCACGGATCATCCATTACTTGTGGGATATTCTCCTTCCCATCAGGAAGTTGCAAGAGGATCACCCACAGCAGAGCTGCTATATAGCTCCTCCCCTCACTGTCATATCCAGTCATTCTCTTGCAACTCTCAACAAAGATGGACGTAGTAAGAGGAAAGTGGTGTATTATAGTTAGTTTTTTAACTTCAATCAAAAGTTTGTTATTTTTAAATGGTACCGGAGTGTACTGTTTCATCTCAGGCAACATTAGAATAAGAATCTGCCTGTGATTTCTATGATCTTAGCAGAAGTAACTAAGATCCATGGCTGTTCTCACATATTCTGAGGAGTGAGGTAACTTCAGAGAGGGAATGGCGTGCAGGTTTTCCTGCAATAAGGTATGTGCAGTTAATATATTTCTAGGGATGGAATTTGCTAGAAAAATGCTGCTGATACCGGATTAATGTAAGTTAAGCCTTAAATGCAGTGATAGCGACTGGTATCAGGCTTATTAATAGAGATACATACTCTTATAAAAATGTAATATAAAACGTTTGCTGGCATGTTAATCGTTTTTATATATGTTTGGTGACAAAACTTATTGGGGCCTAGTTTTTTTCTACATGGCTGGTTTGATTTTTGCCTAGAGACAGTTTCCTGAAGCTTTCCACTGTTGCAATATGAGTGGGAAGGGCCTATTTTAGTGCTTTTCTGTGCAGCTAAAAATACTGACAGAGACATTCAGCTTCCCTCTGCATGATACAGGACATCTCTGAAGGGCTCAAAAGGCTTCAAAGTCGTGTTTGAGGAGGGTAACAATCACAGTAGACTGTGGCAGTTGTTGTGACTGTTTAAAAAACGTTTTTGTCATTTATTATTCTGTTTTTGTTATTAAGGGGTTAATCATCCATTTGCAAGTGGGTGCAATGCTCTGCTGACTTGCTACATACACTGTAAAAATTTTGTTAGTGTAACTGCCTTTTTTCACTGTTATTTCAAATTTTGTCAAAATTTGTTTCTCTTAAAGGCACAGTAACGTTTTTTATATTGCTTGTTAACTTGCTTTAAAGTGTTTTCTAAGCTTGCTAGTCTCATTGCTAGTCTGTACAAACATGTCTGAAGCAGAGGATACTTGTTCATTATGTTTAAAAGCCATGGTGGAGCCCCATAGGAGAATGTGTACTAAATGTATTGATTTCACCTTAAACCGTAAAGATCAGTCTTTATCTATAAAAGACTTGTCACCAGAGGGGTCTGTCGAGGGGGAAGTTATGCCGACTAACTCTCCCCACGTGTCGGACCCTTCGCCTCCCGCTCAAGGGACGCACGCTAATATGGCGCCAAGTACATCAGGCACGCTCATAGCGATTACTTTGCAGGACATGGCTGCAATCATGAATAATACCCTGTCAGAGGTATTATCCAGATTGCCTGAATTGAGAGGCAAGCGCGATAGCTCTGGGGTTAGACGAGATACAGAGCGCGTAGATGCTGTAAGAGCCATGTCTGATACTGCGTCACAATATGCAGAACATGAGGACGGAGAGCTTCAGTCTGTGGGTGACGTCTCTGATTCGGGAAGACCTGATTCAGAGATTTCTACTTTTAAATTTAAGCTTGAGAACCTCTGTGTATTGCTTGTGGAGGTATTAGCTGCTCTGAATGACTGTGACACAATTGCAGTGCCAGAGAAATTGTGTAGGCTGGATAAATACTATGCAGTGACGGTGAGTACTGATGTTTTTCCAATACCTAAAAGGCTTACAGAAATTATTAGTAAGGAGTGGGATAGGCCCGGTGTGCCCTTTTCCCCACCTCCTATATTTAGAAAAATGTTTCCAATAGATGCTACTACACGGGACTTATGGCAGACTGTCCCTAAGGTGGAGGGAGCAGTTTCTACTTTAGCAAAGCGTACCACTATCCCGGTTGAGGACAGTTGTGCTTTTTCAGATCCAATGGATAAAAAATTAGAGGGTTACCTTAAGAAAATGTTTATTCAACAAGGTTTTATTTTACAGCCCCTTGCATTCATTGCGCCTGTCACTGCTGCTGCGGCATTCTGGTTTGAGGCCCTGGAAGAGGCCATCCATACAGCTCCATTGACTGAAATTGTTGACAAGCTTAGAACTCTTTGACTAAACTAACGGCTAAGAATTCCGGATGCACCATCCAGGCGCGTAGGGCGCTATGGCTCAAATCCTGGTCAGCTGATGTGACTTCAAAGTCTAAATTACTCAACATTCCTTTCAAGGGGCAGACCTTATTCGGGCCTGGTTTGAAAGAAATTATTGCTGACATTACTGGAGGTAAGGGTCATACCCTTCCTCAGGAAAGGGCCAAATCAAAGGCCAAACAGTCTAAGTTTCGTGCCTTTCGAAATTTCAAGGCAGGTGCAGCATCAACTTCCTCTGCTTCAAAACAAGAGGGAACTTTTGCTCAATCCAAGCAAGCCTGGAAACCTAACCAGTCCTGGAACAAGGGCAAGCAGGCCAGAAAGCCTGCTGCTTCCTCTAAGACAGCATGAAGGAGCGGCCCCCTATCCGACAACGGATCTAGTAGGGGGCAGACTCTCTTTTCGCCCAGGCGTGGGCAAGAGATGTTCAGGATCCCTGGGCGTTGGAGATCATATCTCAGGGATATCTTCTGGACTTCAAAGCTTCTCCTCCACAAGGGAGATTTCACCTTTCAAGATTATCTGCAAACCAGATAAAGAAAGAGGCATTCCTAAGCTGCGTACAAGATCTCCTTGTAATGGGAGTGATCCATCCAGTTCCGCGGACGGAACAAGGACAGGGGTTTTATTCAAATCTGTTTGTGGTTCCCAAAAAAGATGGAACCTTCAGACCAATTTTGGATTTAAAGATCCTAAACAAATTCCTCAGAGTTCCGTCATTCAAGATGGAAACTATTCGAACCATTTTACCCATGATCCAAGAGGGTCAGTACATGACCACAGTGGACATAAAGGATGCCTACCTTCACATTCCGATTCACAAGAATCATCATCAGTTCCTGAGGTTTGCCTTTCTAGACAGGCATTACCAATTTGTAGCTCTTCCATTCGTGTTGGATACAGCCCCAAGAATTTTTACAAAGGTTCTGGGCTCACTTCTGGCGGTCCTAAGACCGCAAGGCATAGCGGTGGCTCCTTACCTGGACGATATCCTGATACAGGCGTCAAGCTTTCAAATTGCCAAATCTCATACAGAGATAGTTCTGGCATTCCTGAGGTCGCATGGGTGGAAAGTGAACGAAGAAAAGAGTTCTCTATCTCCTCTCACGAGGGTTTCCTTCCTAGGGATTCTAATAGATTCTGTAGAAATTAAAATTTACCTGACGGAGTCCAGGTTATCAAAACTTCTAAATGCTTGCCGTGTTCTTCACTCCATTCCGCGCCCCACGGTGGCTCAGTGCATGGAAGTAATCGGCTTAATGGTAGCGGCGATGGACCTAGTGCCATTCACGCGCCTGCATCTCAGGCCGCTGCAATTATGCATGCTCAGTCAGTGGAATGGGGATTACACAGATCTGTCCCCTTTACTAAATCTGGATCAGGAAACCAGAGATTCTCTTCTCTGGTGGTTATCTCGGGCCCATCTGTCCAAGGGTATGACCTTTCGCAAACCAGATTGGACAATTGTAACAACAGATGCCAGCCTTCTAGGTTGGGGTGCAGTCTGGAACTCCCTGAAGGCTCAGGGTTCATGGACTCAGGAGGAGAAACTCCTCCCAATAAATATTCTGGAGTTAAGAGCAATATTCAATGCTCTTCTGGCTTGGCCTCAGCTAGCAACACTGAGGTTCATCAGATTTCAGTCGGACAACATCACGACTGTGGCTTACATCAACCATCAAGGGGGAACCAGGAGTTCCCTAGCGATGTCAGAAGTCTCCAAGATAATTCGCTGGGCAGAGACTCACTCTTGCCACCTGTCAGCGATCCATATCCCAGGTGTAGAGAACTGGGAGGCGGATTTTCTAAGTCGTCAGACTTTTCATCCGGGGGAATGGGAACTCCATCCGGAGGTGTTTGCTCAATTGGTTCTCCGTTGGGGCAAACCAGAATTGGATCTCATGGGGTCTCGCCAGAACGCCAAGCTTCCTTGTTACGGATCCAGGTCCAGGGACCCAGAAGCGGCACTGATAGATGCTCTAGCAGCGCCTTGGTTCTTCAACCTAGCTTTTGTGTTTCCACCGTTTCCTCTGCTCCCTCGTCTGATTGCCAAAATCAAACAGGAAAGAGCATCGGTGATATTGATAGCGCCTGCGTGGCCACGCAGGACCTGGTATGCAGACCTAGTGGACATGTCATCCTTTCCACCATGGACTCTGCCTCTGAGACAAGACCTTCTAATACAAGGTCCTTTCAATCATCAAAATCTACTTTCTCTGAGACTGACTGCATGGAGATTGAACGCTTGATCCTATCAAAGCGTGGCTTCTCCAAGTCAGTAATTGATACCTTAATACAGGCACGAAAGCCTGTCACCAGGAAAATTTACCACAAGATATGGCGTAAATATCTTCATTGGTGTGAATCCAAGAATTACTCATGGAGTAGGGTTAGGATTCCTAGGATATTGTCCTTCGTCCAAGAGGTTTTGGACAAGGATTATCAGCTAGTTCTTTAAAGGGACAGATTTCTGCTCTGTCTATTCTTTTACACAAGCGTCTGGCAGAAGTTCCAGACGTTCAGGCATTTTGTCAGGCTTTAGTTAGAATTAAGCCTGTGTTTAAACCTGTTGCTCCTCCATGGAGCTTAAACTTGGTTCTTAAAGTTCTTTTTCTGATGGCTATTTCCTCGGCTCGATGAGTCTTGGAGTTATCTGCCTTACATTGTGATTCTCCTTATCTGATCTTTCATTCAGATAAAGTTGTTCTGCGTACAAAACCTGGGTTTTTACCTAAGGTGGTTTCTAACAAGAATATCAATCAAGAGATTGTTGTTCCATCATTATGTCCTAATCCTTCTTCAAAGAAGGAACGTCTTTTGCATAATCTAGACATAGTCCGTGCCTTGAAGTTTTACTTACAGGCTACTAAAGATTTTCGCCAAACATCTAACCTGTTTGTTGTTTACTCTGGACAGAGGAGAGGTCAGAAGGCCTCTGCAACCTCTCTTTCTTTTTGGCTTCGGAGTATAATCCGTTTAGCCTATGAGACTGCTGGACAGCAGCCTCCTGAAAGGATTACAACTCATTCTACTAGAGCTGTGGCTTCCACCTGGGCCTTTAAAAATGAGGCCTCTGTTGAACAGATTTGCAAGGCTGCAACTTGGTCTTCCCTTCATACTTTTTCCAAATTTTACAAATTTGATACTTTTGCTTCTTCGGAGGCTTTTTTTGGGAGAAAGGTTCTACAGGCAGTGGTTCCTTCCGTTTAAGTTCCTGCCTTGTCCCTCCCATCATCCGTGTACTTTAGCTTTGGTATTGGTATCCCACAAGTAATGGATGATTCGTGGACTGGATACACTTAACAAGAGAAAACATAATTTATGCTTACCTGATAAATTTATTTCTCTTGTAGTGTATCCAGTCCACGGCCTGCCCTGTCCTTTTCAGGCAGGTCTAAATTTTAATTAAACTACAGTCACCACTGCACCCTATGGTTTCTCCTTTCTCGGCTTGTTTCGGTCGAATGACTGGATATGGCAGTGAGGGGAGGAGCTATATAGCAGCTCTGCTGTGGGTTATCCTCTTGCAACTTCCTGTTGGGAAGGAGAGTATCCCACAAGTAATGGATGATCCGCTACCTGTTTAGGTCCTATAATTTTTCCCTTTTTATAGCATATCGACTGTGTCCTAATTTTCCTTTATAGCTCTTCTGATTTGGTAATAAGGTTAAGTGAGTATAACACTTTTGGGGGCTTGTCCTTAATATCCTCATAAAAGGGCCTGTTAATGTTTATTTATACATTTTAATCTTGAAGTTTTAGGCAATGGTGTGCACCCAAAGTCTCCATTTCCTCTTTTTTTTCATCACGCTGAAATGGGAGTTCCCAGGGTATGCCTGAAGCTCTCTAGCAATTCTGTAATTGCTGTAAGCATTTAAAACAAGTTAGTCGCACTGCTGATGCTAAATGGCTATTGTTTTTTTGTCAACTTGCAGCTGGACAGTAGCTGAAGTATAACTGTTACCAGTGCACTTACTCTTGTAAACAGAAGATAGTTTGAGTTAAAATAACTTCCTTTTTTACATAGAGATGATCAGGTGATATTTTCCTGTCAGCTTTTTACAGTTATGCTTCATCACTTTCAAGTTATTTAGCATATCGGTATTATGTCCCTTTAAATAGAAGAAATACAAAGTGCAATGTAATTTGTAAAAGATACACAAAGATTTATAAAGAATAAGCTTAATTTGTTAAAGTTAAACAAAAACTGTGAAAGCATAATCAGAGTTTGTAAAATCACAACCCTAAATAGATTGATGTATACAAAATAGAAAGTGCAAAATTGAAATGTAATACAACTTAAAGACACAAACTACACGCATTTGCAAGCACCTTGTTTGGGATTGTTGTGCTGCGGGCACCCCACTCCGTCCTGTGCCACCTCATGCAGTGCAAAAGTGATTACAGTATTCTTGGGAAAATTTCTTTATTCTGCAGCCCTAATATGGCCGCCAAACTCCTTCCGCCTTCTTGTTTGTTTGTTTGTTTGAAATTACACCCAGCAGAGTGCGTGAATGGACTGAATAACATTAAGACACTAGGGCAGACACATTGAATGAATTTTATAAGTGAGAGCCTGATTATTGGATGCTACTTCAGAATAGACATGCCCACGGATTCTCTGGGAGGAGTTTGCTGCCATCCTATAACAGCCAAATTTGGAAAGTATTTTTTAAAATACTTTTTTTCTTTTGCCCTGCATAAGGTGGCACAGGACAGAGTGGGGTGCCCGCAGCACAACGATCCCAAACAAGGTGCTTGCAAACACATGTAGACTGTCCCTTTAATTTGAAGACTAAAGTATTATAAAATACAAATGGAGATATAATAGGAGCGCCAACAGGCTGAAGTATGATATCAGGCAACAGACAATATTGTAAATATAAATAGTTACATAAATGTAACTATTTATATTTACAATATTGTCTGTTGCCTGATATCATACTTCAGCCTGTTGGTGCTCCTATTATAGCTCCATTTGTATCTGTTCTAATCATTCTGGGTTTGTTAATTAAACCTTAATAGTGAGCCTGCATGAGTGTTTCTTAGGCACTGCCAGCTATCCTTTTTTGATATAATATAAAATACAAAGCACAAAGTGTAAATGCAGCAGAACTGTCATGTCATGCAGCGCTATATTGCACAGGGCTTGTCTCTCCTTCACATATGGAAATGCAGGGAACGCCCCTTGTAGAACTATAGAAAAATCTGCCTTTTTAGAATCTCACCTAGGGATCTTGCAGTGCTGAAGGATCACTTTATATCATCTCGCCTGAGTGGAGAGGTTCATATCATCAGGCCCCAAGGCAAATATGTGCAGCCAACAGTCACCAGCTAGCTCCATTAGTGCATTGCTACTCCTGAGCTTACTTGTTTATGGATATCAAAGCAAATTAGATCTGTTTAACAAACATTTTAGTTGTATGATGAAACAACTTTACAATATATTTTTTAATTATTTATTTTGCCCTCTTTTATGTAATTTAGTTGTGAAAACTGAGCAATTTCTACTTTTTTAGAACATGAAAAGCACCCTGCTGATTTATAAATGCTATCCCTACTACATATTGTTCGCTAATTGGCTTTAACTGGTGACAAATGGTGGGTCGAGTTTGCCTATTGAAAAATAATTGCAATAAAAAGGATATTTAAAAAAAATATATATATATTGAATAATCAGTGGTTATTAATTATGTGCTTTAGTTCTGTCATTTTTAGCACACATGATGCCATGTATTGTCATGTGTGTGTTGTTTATTGCAAGATATATATGTGCACACCTTAAAATGTAATCCCAAAATTTGTATTACATAATACGGGTCGAATATACAATGTTTAAAAACTTTCAAATTTACTTTATCACATTTGCTTTATTGCCCTTTTCTTCTTTGCTGAACGAACAGCATTGCACTACTTGCAGCTAGCTTAACACATCTAGTTAGCCAATCACAAGAGGCAACTGTATGCAGGCACCAATCACTAGCTAGCTCCCACTAGGGAATGATATTTGCACATTCATTTTCAACAATGGATACCAAGAAAACAAAGCACATTTGAAAATACAAGTGCTTTTAAAAGTGTGTTAAAATGACATGTTCCATCTGATTATTACAAGTTTAATTTGGACTTTCCTATCTCTTTAATTTTGACATTTGGCTAGGTGAACAAGTCAATAACTGTAAACAATTAGTTTATTAAAATGTTATTGTTTGTAAGCCGATTTCTAGAAATAGTTCCTAAAAAGAACAGATTCTGACAATTATTAAAGGGATAGTCAAGTCCAAAAAAACCTTTCATGATTTAAATAGGGCGTGTAATTTTAATCAACTTCCCAATTTACTTTTATCACCAATTTTGCTTTGTTCTCTTGATATTCTTTGTTGAAAGCTAAAATTAGGAGGTTCATATGCTAATTTCTTAGACCTTGAAGACTGTCTCTAATCTGAATGCATTTTGACCACTAGAGGGCATTAGTTAATGTGTTTCATATAGATAACATTGAGCTCATGCACGGTAAAGGGACAGTCTAGTATAAATTAAACTTTCATTATTCAGATAGGACTTTTAATTTTAATCAACTTTCCAATTTACTTTTATCATCAAATTTGCTTTTTTCTCTTGGTATTCTTAGTTTAAACTAAACAAAGGTAGGCTCATATGCTAATTTCTAAGCCTTTGAGGGCTGCCTCTTATCACTTGCTTTTTAAATCTCTTTTCAACACAAAGAGACAGAACGTACACGTGGATCATATAGATAACACTGTGTTCAGACACAGGGGGTTATTTAAGATCTAGCACAAACCAATGCTAAATTTAAGACAATAGATAATAAACAGTCACAGTCATGTGATCAGGGGGCTGGAAGAAGGTTCCTAGATAAGGTAATCACAGAGGTAAAAAGTATATTAATATAACTGTGTTGGTTATGCAGAACTGGGGAGTGGGTAGTAAAGGGATTATCTATCTTTTTACACAATAACAATTCTATGGTAGACTGTCCCTTTAAGTGACCTAGGAGTGAGCACTGATTGGCTAAAATGCAGGTCTGTCAAAAGAGCTGAAATAAAGGGGCAGTCAACAGAAGCTTAGATACAAGGTAATAACAGAGGTAAAACGTGTATTATTATAACTGTGTTGGTTATGCAAAACTGGGGAATGGGTAATGGGATTATCTATCTTTTTAAACAACAAACATTCTGGTGTTGACTGTCCCTTTAAGTGGTGTTAAAACCTTTGGTTTTACAATCTTAATATCTTTAATTGAAATAAACAAACATTAAAACGTGTTTTCAAGAACAATGTTTAATTAATATTCTTGTTCTGTCAGGTACGTCTGCAGTCTGGTTTACTACGGTCTGACCTTAAATGCCGGTGAACTGAAAGGCAATCTGTATTTAAATGTAGCACTCTACGGGCTTGTGGAAGTACCAGCTTTTCCATTATGCTTATTTTTTATTGAGAAGTCTTGGTGAGTATAGCATTTTCATTTCATCTTTATTAATAAACATATACCTGTATATAAGATCTATCCAGATATTACTTGTCAATGGGGCTAATCAATGTAAAAATATTTATTTGATCTAGATGGATTTTTTTACATATACTGGTGGCTATTTTAATGTTATTTTGCCTGTTTTTTTATTTGCTGTTTTGAGAATGTGTTATTTTTCTCTTATGTGATACACTGATGGGATTCCTTAGGGATTCTTCTACTGCTACTATATACACCACCTTTTTCCCAACATTACTTAAACTATATGGCCTAACGTATGTGACACTCCTATTAATGATTGAACTCAGGCACATCCATATCTAGCAGGTGCATAAAGTACAGAAAATCAAAACATTGATTCTGAAGGCAGATAAGAAAGAACCATAGTTCGAACAAGTCTGCCCAAAATGTTCTAAAAGTGTAGCTTATTAAGTTCATATTATAGCCTTATGTTTATCCCAGGCATTCTTGAAGTCCCTTACAGTGTTTCTCCTTACGACCTGAAATGGAAGTTTATTCAATGAATCACCTATTCTTAATTGCTTCTGAAAATTATTCCTGAACCTACTAGCCTTCAACTGTCATGAACTCTCCCCAGACAAACATTGGCAGTACAAGGGTTTGTACTAAAGGGGCCTGTGACATAAAATGTTGAACTGTCATAGGATGACACCTTTGACACAAGTCTGTATATTATACAATATCATGAAATGTGTGCCCTACTTTATCTGCCCTGTCAACTGTAAAGTGCTCTTGTGAAGTGGAAGCTTCTAGAAGCTACAACAGCCCAGTGACAAAATCGTAAAGGATGCAAACTCACAGAACGGGGCCCACGAGTGCTGAAGCTCGTAGTGCCTAAAACTCTATATCTTCTGTTGTATTACTCACTATACAGTTCCAAACAACCTCTGGAAGCAACATCCGATCAAGAGCTGTGTCAAAAGCTTTATGAAATGAGTTTCCATGGCTGATCAACTCTACACAAGGCCCACATCAACATGTGCAATGCCAAACATTGGCTGCAGTGATGTAATGCATGACACAACTCTACTCTGGTGCAGTGGAAATGTATTCTCTGGTGTGTTGGATCACATTTCACCATTTGGCAGTCTGATGGCAATATCAGGGTGTGACGGATTCCAGGATAACGCTACTTACTGGAATCCATAGTGGCTACTGTAAAGTTTGACGGAGGAGGGAAAATAGTCTGCGGCTATTTTTCAGGGTTTGGTCTACGCGCCTTAGTTCCATTGAAGGGTCGTCTTAATGCTACAGGATACAAAGACATTTTAGATAATTCAGTGCTTCCAAATTTGTGTCAACAATTTGAGGAAGGCCCTTTCCTATTTCAGCAGGAATGTGCCCATGTGCACAAAGAGAGGTCCATGAAGACATGGTTTGGTGAGTTTTTTGTGAAGAAACTCTATTGGCCTGCACAGAGCCCTTACATAAACCCCAATGAACACATTTGGGATGAATTGGAATGGTGATTGCTATCCAGACCTTCTCATCTGTCATCCCCCAAGGCTCAGTAAGGACTGTGCTACTCTTACCAATAGGACCAGAGCAATGATCCAAGGGCATGCTAAACTCATGGAAACTGTTGCTGCAGAAGTCCAGGGCCGCAATAAGGGAACTTTTGATTAGTGCGGCTTGCAGTGCAGGCTGTTTTTCCTAGTGTCGAAAATCCTTGAAGTTAGTGCAATAAGGATATTGCTATTTATGAGTTTTTGTGTCGGACGTCTTCTGGTTTAAAGACTGAATGGGAGGTGTTAAAAGGTCACTGCTGACTCCTATTCAGTGCTTCAGTTGTTCGATTGGAAATCCTGACGTTCCTCTTTCTGGATTGCCCTTTTGGTCCTGACCCTGGCATGTTTCCTGTTCAAGTCTTTTGTTTAACTCCTGTTTGTACTTTAAATTACTGACTGATTATTTGGCTAAGGACCCCTGGAACTGTATACGGACTATATTTTCGGCAACTCCCTTTTAGTGAATACCGGTTCCTGACTGCTAACTTGGTATTCTTTTGACTTCCCCAAGTCGACCATTTTCATTAATGTCTAATAGAAGTTGTATCAAGTCCAACCCTGCTTAGAGCCTGCAATGCAGAAGTGGTTCCAATCTTCAAACCAGATCATTGCTATATTACCTTATATCATCCAACATCGCTGCCTGACTTTACAAATGCTATTTTGGCTGAATGGGCACAAATTTGCACAGACACACTCAAAAATATTGTAGAAAGGCATCTCAGAAGAGTTATTGCTTTTATAGATGTCTCATGAGTATATTGGGGGCCGCACTAACTCTCTCTGCTGGGTTTTGAGCAGAATCCGGGGTGCACTCTAAATTTGGAGTTATAAAAAATGCTGAAGCCCAGGACCACACTAAAAGGGTTTGGGCTAGCATAGTCAACAGTGCAGGGTGTACTGTATGTCTTCCTCTATTGATGGTGGACTAAGGATGTGTGTTAAGATTAGGGCACAAGACTCTCAGTCTTCTTCTATTAATTATGATGCCTGTGTTTCCTGCGCTAAGGTTAAAGCTATTTGTTACCTTGCATGTGTTTTGGCGCCAAGACTTTTGGGGGAGGTGTTAAAAGGCCCTTGCTAATGTCAGTTGGTGCTTGGTTATTCTTCATGGAAGTCCTGGAGTTTTGTGTTTGGACTGCACCTTTTGAGCCTGACCTATCTCCTGTTTTTTTGACTCATTACCTAGCTACTGACGTAAGGAACTGCCATTTTGGATTTTTCTTTTCCTTATCTCCTTTGCTGTGATGTTTAGCTTCTATCTGCTTACCCGTTGCTGAACTTTAGTCTGACTACTGACTACTCTTCATCTCTTGACAACTGGTGTTCGCTACTATCTTCTGGGTATATGCCTGCAACGCATATACCTCAGAGTTGTTTCAAGCAAGCAAACAATGTAACTACCTGTTTACCATATTAGCCGCAATGTGGGGGTTAACTCCATTTGATACCCATGGTTTTGGAATAGGATGTCCATCATGCTTCCATTAGTGTGATGGTCAGGTGTCCACATACCTTTTGGCCATATAGTGTACCTATGAAGAGAAGGGTAGCCTTTTCAAGGCTTAAGTTTTGCACTTGTGATGGAGGGTCTGGCAATGTCCTAACCAACATTATGGCACAGGCATATGTGGGAATCTCTCTGAGTTAATTTCATGTATCTGTTGGTTTATGCCCATTCTCTAATGTTGCTCCTCTTCTCAGACAAAGAGTGTGTTAGCAGTTCCAGGTGATTTCTTTGCTGGACTATTTTTTGAGCTGTGTTTGCTTTCTGTGCCCGGTACTGTGTGATTTGCATACAGGTGTGCAAGAAAGAATCATCTTTTGCAAATTATTTGCATATGCATGTGTGAGTTTGCATTTAATAAAATAATTGTATTCATTTAAATTAATTTTCCTTCGTATAGTATTTGCAAATAGAATAGGAACCCAAATCAAAATGAATACTCACATTTGCAAATTTAATTTATAATGCTGATGTCTTTTTTAATTTGAGAATAAATTTGAATAATTTCACTTATACAGTCAGCTTTCCTTATGTAAACTATATCTTATAATGTCTTGCCTCCCAACAGTATTCAGTGGAATTTTCACGGGTTGGAAAGTATGGCTCGCTACCCCCTGCAACCATTCATTGTCTTGGTTTTAAGGGACTTATGAGACATCTCCATGGCCCACCCACTGTCCACTGACGACCATGACACCCCCTACACCCCACCCATAATCCATTGGGGACCCACTCGTCCAAAAGGGACCCCACTGGCAAAATGCAAGAAGCCACTTCTCACAAGCTTTTTAACCTACTGGACCTCTGGGAAATGTTAGAAGATAGTGTTGCAGAGTTGGTGGGACAGGACTTTCCCTTGGTGTGCTTAGGGAATATACTGCTTGGAAAAGTATTGTTTCCACCTAGCCATATCAAAACTGACCAGACTGGTTCAAATAATAATTAACTCCTCTCTTAGTTTTATATATATATATATATATATATATACTAGTGGCAAAGCCTGTGTACACGGGCCATTTTCTGTAGCCACTTCGGTAGCACTCCCACAATATGTGTGCTAAGATTAAACAGTCCTTTTGTGGTGTGCTTAACCAAAAAAAACCTTTGTTGTAACATTTTCTGTAGTGTAGTGGTCCCACTTGCCCGCCCCCGCCGCTGTGCGCGCATGCCTGTGTACACAAGCCATTTTCTGTAGTGCAGCGGTCCCACTCGCCCGCGCTCCCGCCTGGTCACGCCCGCTCCTGCCCGCCCCTGCCACTGTGCGCGCACGCCTGTGTACACGGGCCATTCTCTGTAGTGCAGCGGTCCCACCCACCTGCGCTAAATAAAATGTATTAACTCCTAATCCGCCAACCCCCGCATTGCAAAATACATAACAAAAGTTATTAACCCCTAATCTGCCATTCACATTCATCAGCCAAATAACCTAATTACAATATTAACCCCAAACCACCAACCCCCCCCACAACGCCAACTACCTAATTACACTATTATCCCCTAAACTGACAACCCCCCCACAATGCCAACTACCTAATTACACTATTTATTTTGGTACTTTTTAATTAATTTATTAAGAAGATAGTCTTTTTTAATTTTATGTAATTGGGGTTAATTTAGGGGGTGTTTGGTTAGGGGACTTAGTGATTAGATTAATTCTTAGCATTGTTGGTGTTGTGGGGGGGGTTGGTGGTTTAGAGGTTAATAGTGTAATTAGGTAGTTGGCGTTGTGTTTTTTTGGCAGTTTAGGGGTTAATATTGTAATTAGGTTATTTGTGTGGTTGGTTCAATGGCGGATTAGGGGTTAATCACTTTATTAGTTAGATTGCAATGTGGGTGAATGGAGGATTAGGGGGTTAATAAATTGTATTTAGTTACTGCGATGGGGGTATGGCGTTTGAGAGGTACACATTGCGTTTGTGTGGGCGGTTTGCTAATACTTTGTGCGGACGGTTAAGTGTTTTTGTTAATACTTTGTGCGGGCGGGCATTTTGTTAATACTTTGTGCGGACGGTTAAATGTTTTTATGAACACTTCATGCCGGCGGGCGGTTTAATACTTTTTGCGTTCGGTTAGGTGTTTTTGTTAATACTTTGTGCGGGGAGGCGGTTTGTTAATACTTTGAGCTGGCGGTTAGGTGTTTTTGTTAATACTTTGTTCAGGCGGTGGGGTGTTAATACTTTGTGCGGGCGACCACGCAAATGTAATCTCACCCCAGGTAGATTCATTTGGCGTACGCAACTGACGACGGTGACGGACGCGTTACAAACGCAATTATAGTATAGATATATATATATATTTTTTTTTGCTTTTAAATCTTAGCTGAGAGCTTGTAAGTGAGTGTTGGGTTTTCTCTGTGTGTTGTATTAACTTGTTTTGTAATTTTCCCTATGGTTCTTGCACCCAGACCTGTTTGGGGTTAACTGCTTGTGGCTCTGGGGACAGCACAGCTTCCTGTGAGTGCCAGTGGCACCCAGGGCTGAGCATGTTGCAGGGTCATAGGATGTGTACCCGGTCCGGTATGAGAGTGCAGTTCCCTTCCGTGTTTTGTATATATATATGTTCAATAAATATTGCACTCTCAGGATTTAATAAACAAAAAGGTCAACTTTATTAGATGACGTTTCAGGGAACGTTATTCCCTTTCCTCATATCAAAAAACTGTATATAAATATATACATACACACACACCCTCTTTCTTCCATCCCCATTATTTTTCTACTTATGTGTTAAATGTATGTTTCTCACGCCTAAACTTTTGCTGAGATTGTTTCATTGTGATGCAAATGTTGCAAATTGTGGAACACTTGGGATGCTCATGTATTTATTGGGTTATGGCTATTCTCTCCTGTTGTTTCCTTACTCAAGTGGCTTCTGTAAGATTTGATTGAGTTTCTATAACTGTATCCCACTCTGTGTATTTATTAACCTACTCTTTCCCTTTTTTATGTTACTGATTTACTATACTTTATTAAGTATAGATTCTTCTTAAACTTATTACGAACAGCCAAAATAATTTCTTTGACTTCAGCTGTGCCGAGGTAAAGCTTAAAGTCAGAATATTATGCTGCTGCAATAGCTTACTCTGTTGATGCCTCTCAAACCACTCATTGTTCTTGGCATTATCAAACAGCAGTTCCAGGATTCATTTACTTGCTACATCAGTACTCATTCCTCTCCTGCCATGCAGTTAAGGGCATTAGTTTAGCTTCAGGCGTTTTTTTGGCTTTGGTGAAAGTTTGGGCTCATTATCCTTTGCCCTTATGAAGAAGTCTGTAACATGAAAGGACACCTCTAGAGTTAAGCATGTTTGAGCTATTTGCAGGACTAAGTTTCTTGAGCAAAATTATTTATGCAATACTTGTACTAAATCTTAGTATTTTCTCATAGGGAAGACATTGTTAAATCAGCCTTTACTTTCCCACACCATTTGATGGGTTAGGAAAGAAAAAAAAACCTTCAGGGACTTGAGTTTATCCTGCTTTGGGATTTATCTTGAATTGTCAAATTGTATACGTTTGTTTATTATATCTACATTGCAAACTATAGAACCTTAGTAAAAGGGACATAGGATTCTGAGCTTCTTATTGAAAATGTATTTTTTGATTAAAGGGACATGATTTCCAAATGTTGAAGCCCTTGAAACTGATGCAGCATAGCTGTAAAAACCTGATTAGAAAATATCACCTGAAAAAGGAAGATATTTTACCTCAAATTTATATTATTATATTATATTATATTAAGTATTCACACCCTACTGTAAAGAGACTTTAAGCAGCCAGTCAGGATGCTTGTCCCAGGACAAGCTACGGAGTGTGCATCTGGCATGTGCAGGCATAGTCATGTTAGTTTCCTATTCAGTTTATGTAAGTTCTTTGAAATCTCTGCTGATGCTGATTGGATAATTGTTTTGTTTTTTTAAACCTTCAGCTGGACAGCAGCTGAAGTATAACTGTTTACACAACACTTAGGGCCAGATTACAAGTAGAGCGCTAAATATCACTTGCATGCATGTGATATTAGCGCTCCACTTTGTAATACCAGTGCACCATAATTTGCGCTGGTACAAGTTAATCGCAATGCAAATGTGAGCTCGCATTCGCAAAGGTAGGAAGCATTGCAATCACAAGAGCATGCTTCCATAGGCTCCTATGAGAGCCCGTTTGCGGAGCACATTAATTTAGCGCTCCACTTGTAATCTAGCCCATACTCTGGTGAGCTGAAGAAATTTTGAGGTAAAATATCTTCCTTTTTTTACAGAGAGATGCTCAGGTGATATTTTCTTGTCAGATTTTTATAGTTAGGCTGCATCACTTTTATTTGAGTGTTATGTCCCTTTACGATGAGACTGATGTGGTGGGGAGGGAGGAGTTATGTCCCTTTACAATGAGACTGATGTGGTGGTGGGGAGGGAGGAGTTATGTCCCTTTATAATGAGACTGATGTGGTGGTGGGGAGGGAGGAGTTATGTCCCTTTACAATGAGACTGATGTGGTAGTGGGGAGGGAGGAGTTATGTCCCTTTACAATGAGACTGATGTGGTGGTGGGGAGGGAGGAGTTATGTCCCTTTACAATGAGACTGATGTGGCAGGGGGTAGGGAGGAGTTATGTCCCTTTACAATGAGACTGATGTGGTGGTGGGGAGAGAGGAGTTATGTCCCTTTACAATGAGACTGATGTGGTGGTGGGGAGAGAGGAGTTATGTCCCTTTAGAATGAGACTGATGTGGTGGTGGGGAGGGAGGAGTTATGTCCCTTTACAATGAGACTGATGTGGTGGTGGGGAGGGAGGAGTTATGTCCCTTTACAATGAGACTGATGTGGTGGTGGGGAGGGAGGAGTTATGTCCATTTACAATGAGACTGATGTGGCGGTGGGTAGGGAGGAGAGAAAGTCCCCCCCCCCCACCACCACCACTATTTGATCTATATTGTTTCTATATCACATGGATATATCTCTAAAATCACCAATGCTTTGTTTTTGGGCGCAACACTTTAACTTACTCGTTGTTTCAAATGTTATACTTATTTAGTTTATGGTTTTCTGTTCTGATGCTATATACAAAATATATGATATGAAGTTCAAGAACAAAAAATAAAACATGGACATTATCTTTCACACTGCTTGTGCAATGACAATCATCTACTGAAGCTTTGTCTCGTATTACACAGATCAAAACCAATCTCAACAAAGTTCTCTTATAATTACCTGGAAAATAAAACAATAGCCATCTTGACTTTTCATGGATTTATTGTCTTATAAACCTGCAATGATGTTATCACACAAGATGCAGTTTTCACTTTGATCCACTGTATGCCATAAGCCATTGTAACCTGCATTATGGGCTAGATTACAAGTGGAGCGCTAAATTATTGCTCACCCACAAATGGGCAGTTGGCCCTTTTGCAGGCACACGAGAAATAACCAGCCATTACAAGTGGCTGGTTATTGCTAACGCGAGCTCGCGGTAGCAATAAGCACTTATAAAATTAACCAGAGATCAGATCAAAAACAATATTTTGATTTTCCCATTTTTAACCAGGACAATAAAAGTTATGTTTTATGTAAAACTTATCACATTTTCCTGCCTCTTAAGTC
This sequence comes from Bombina bombina, assembly GCF_027579735.1. Taxonomy (NCBI): domain Eukaryota; kingdom Metazoa; phylum Chordata; class Amphibia; order Anura; family Bombinatoridae; genus Bombina; species Bombina bombina. The sequence continues at coordinate 98,266,292 of NC_069507.1, forward strand.
TGGGCACAGAGTGATAGAGTTGCATTCTTTCAGTGCATTTCATTCCTTTTTCCACAATCATTTTGTATATATTATTAATGCAAAGCAACACCCTGCACCAAACATAATTAAGATACAAAATGATGCATTAATTATGCTTACTGTAATATTGTAATAAACTAGTGGGGATTGCCTCTAATAGTGGCATTTTTTGTAGTCTTTCTAAATAGGGTGCTGAATAAGTTATGTTACTTTATACAGTACACACACAGCCCATATCCTATTTCTCCAACATAGGTGTGTCCAGTCCACGGCGTCATCCTTACTTTTGGGATATTCTCTTCCCCAACAGGAAATGGCAAAGAGCCCAGCAAAGCTGGTCACATGATCCCTCCTAGGCTCCGCCTACCCCAGTCATTCTCTTTGCCGTTGTACAGGCAACATCTCCACGGAGATGGCTTAGAGTTTTTTAGTGTTTAACTGTAGTTTTTATTATTCAATCAAGAGTTTGTTATTTTAAAATAGTGCTGGTATGTACTATTTACTCAGAAACAGAAAAGAGATGAAGATTTCTGTTTGTATGAGGAAAATGATTTTAGCACCGTAACTAAAATCCATGGCTGTTCCACACAGGACTGTTGAGAGCAATTAACTTCAGTTGGGGGAACAGTGTGCAGTCTCTTACTGCTTGAGGTATGACACATTCTAACAAGACGATGTAATGCTGGAAGCTGTCATTTTCCCTATGGGATCCGGTAAGCCATGTTTATTAAGATAGTAAATAAGGGCTTCACAAGGGCTTATTAAGACTGTAGACTTTTTCTGGGCTAAATCGATTCATTATTAACACATATTTAGCCTTGAGGAATCATTTATTCTGGGTATTTTGATATGATTATATCGGCAGGCACTGTTTTTGACACCTTATTCTTTAGGGGCTTTCCCTAATCATAGTCAGAGCCTCATTTTCGCGCCGGTATGGCGCACTTGTTTTTGAGGACAGCATGGCATGCAGCTGCATGTGTGTGGAGCTCTGATACATAGAAAAGTCTTTCTGAAGGCATCATTTGGTATCGTATTCCCCTTTGGGCTTGGTTGGGTCTCAGCAAAGCAGATTCCAGGGACTGTAAAGGGGTTAAATATAAAAACGGCTCCGGTTCCGTTATTTTAAGGGTTAAAGCTTCCAAATTTGGTGTGCAATACTTTTAAGGCTTTAAGACACTGTGGTGAAATTTTGGTGAATTTTGAACAATTCCTTCATACTTTTTCGCAATTGCAGTAATAAAGTGTGTTTAGTTTAAAATTTAAAGTGACAGTAACGGTTTTATTTTAAAACGTTTTTTGTGCTTTGTTATCAAGTTTATGCCTGTTTAACATGTCTGAACTACCAGATAGATTGTGTTCTGACTGTGGGGAAACCAAGGTTCCTTCTCATTTAACTATATGTATTTTATGTCATAAAAAATTTTAGTAAAAATGATGCCCAAGATGATTCCTCAAGTGAGGGGAGTAAGCATGGTACTGCATCATCCCCTCCTTCGTCTACACCAGTCTTGCCCATACAGGAGGCCCCTAGTACATCTAGTGCGCCAATACTCCTTACTATGCAACATTTAACGGCTGTAATGGATAATTCTACCAAAAACATTTTAGCCAATATGCCCACTTATCAGCGAAAGCGCGACTGCTCTGTTTTAGAAAATTCTGTAGAGCATGAGAACGCTGATGATATGGTTTCTGAAGGGCCCCTACACCAGTCTGAGGGGGCCAGGGAGGTTTTGTCTGAGGGAGAAATTTCAGATTCAGGAAACATTTCTCAACAAGCTGAACCTGATGTGATTACTTTTAAATTTAAGTTGGAACATCTCCGCGCTCTGCTTAAGGAGGTGTTATCCAATTTGGATGATTGTGATTATCTGGTCATTCCAGAACCACTATGTAAAATGGAAAAGTTCTTAGAGGCCCCGGGGCCCCCCGAAGCTTTTCCTATATCCAAGCGGGTGGCGTACATTGTTAGTAAAAGATGGGACAGGCCCGGTATACCTTTGGTACCTCCCCCCATATTTATAAAATTGTTTTCCTATAGTCGACCCCAGAAAGGACTGATGGCAGACAGTCCCCAAGGTCGAGGGGGCGGTTTCTACTCTACACAAGCGCGCCACTATACCCATAGAAGATAGTTGTGCTTTCCAAGATCCTATGGATAAAAAATTAGAAGGTCTGCTAAAGATGTTTGTTCAGCAAGGTTCCCTTCTACAACCAATTGCATGCATTGTCCCTGTCACTGCAGCCGCGTGTTTCTAGTTTGATGAGCTAGGAAAGGCGATTATTAGTAATTCTTCTTCTTATGAGGAGATTATGGACAGAATTCGTGCTCTTAAATTGGCTAATTCTTTCACCCTAGACGCCACCTTGCAATTGGCTAGGTTAGCGGCGAAAAAAAATCTGGGTTTGCTATTGTGGCGCAGAGCGCTTTGGTTAAAATCTTGGGCAGCGGATGCGTCTTCCAAGAACAAATTGCTTGACATTCCTTTCAAGGGGAAAACACTCTTTGGCCCTGACTTGAAAGAGATTATCTCTGATATCACTGGGGGCAAGGGCCACGCCCTTCCTCAGGATAGGTCTTTTCAAGACCAAAAATAAACCTAAGTTTCGTCCCTTTCGCAGAAACGGATCAGCCCCAAGGGCTACGTCCTCTAAGCAGGAAGGTAATACTTCTCAAGCCAATCCAGCCTGGAGACCTATGCAAGGCTGGAACAAAGGAAAGCAGGCCAGGAAACCTGCCACTGCTACCAAGACAGCATGAAATGCGGGCCCCCGATCCGGGACCGGATCTGGTGGGGGGCAGACTCTCTCTCTTCGCTCAGGCTGGGGCAAGAGATGTTCTGGATCCTTGGGCGCTAGAAATAGTCTCCCAAGGTTATTCTCTGGAGTTCAAGGGGCTTCCTCCAAGGGGGAGGTTCCACAGGTCTCAGTTGTCTTCAGACCACATAAGAAGACAGGCATTCTTACATTGGGTAGAAGACCTGCTAAAAATGGGAGTGATTCATCCTGTTCCATTAGGAGAACAAGGGATGGGGTTCTACTCCAATCTGTTCATAGTTCCCAAAAAAGAGGGAACGTTCAGACCAATCTTAGATCTCAAGATCTTGAACAAGTTTCTCAAGGTTCCATCGTTCAAGATGGAAACCATTCGAACACTTCTTCCTTCCATCCAGGAAGGTCAATTCATGACCAAGGTGGATTTCAAGGATGCGTATCTACATATTCCTATCCACAAAGAACATCATCGGTTCCTAAGGTTTGCATTCCTGGACAAGCATTTCCAGTTCGTGGCGTTTTCTTTCGGATTAGCCACTGCTCCTAGGATTTTCTCATAGGTACTAGGGTCCCTTCTGGCGGTGCTAAGACCAAGGGGCATTGCTGTAGTACCTTACTTGGACGACATTCTGATTCGAGCGTCGTCCCTTCCTCAAGTAACGGCTCACACGGACATTGTCCTGGCCTTTCTCAGATCTCACGGATGGAAAGTGAACGTGGAAAAGAGTTCTCTATCTCCGTCAACGAGGGTTCCCTTCTTGGGAACTATAATAGACTCCTTAGAAATGAGGATTTTTCTGACAGAAGCCAGAAAAACAAAACTTCTAGACTCTTGTCGGATACTTCATTCCGTTCCTCTTCCTTCCATAGCGCAGTGCATGGAAGTGATAGGTTTGATGGTAGCGGCAATGGACATAGTTCCTTTTGTGCGCATTCATCTAAGACCATTACAACTGTTCATGCTCAGTCAGTGGAATGGGGACTATTCAGACTTGTCTCCGAAGATACAAGTAAATCAGAGGACCAGAGACTCATTCCGTTGGTGGCTGTCCCTGGACAACCTGTCACAAGGGATGACCTTCCGCAGACCAGAGTGGGTCATTGTCACGACCGACGCCAGTCTGATGGGCTGGGGCGCGGTCTGGGGATCCCTGAAAGCTCAGGGTCTTTGGTCTCGGGTAGAATCTCTTCTACCGATAAATATTCTGGAACTGAGAGCGATATTCAATGCTCTCAAAGCTTGGCCTCAGCTAGCGAGGGCCAAGTTCATACATCAACCATCAGGGGGGAACAAGGAGTTCCCTGGCGATGGAAGAAGTGACCAAAATCATTCTATGGGCGGAGTCTCACTCCTGCCACCTGTCTGCTATCCACATCCCAGGAGTGGAAAATTGGGAAGCGGATTTTCTGAGTCGTCAGACATTGCATCCGGGGGAGTGGGAACTCCATCCGGAAATCTTTGCCCAAGTCACTCAACCGTGGGGCATTCCAGACATGGATCTGATGGCCTCTCGTCAGAACTTCAGAGTTCCTTACTACGGGTACAGATCCAGGGATCCCAAGGCGGCTCTAGTGGATGCACTAGTAGCACCTTGGACCTTCAAACTAGCTTATGTGTTCCCGCCGTTTCCTCTCATCCCCAGGCTGGTAGCCAGGATCAATCAGGAGAGGGCGTCGGTGATTTTGATAGCTCCTGCGTGGCCACGCAGGACTTGGTATGCAGATCTGGTGAATATGTCATCGGCTCCACCATGGAAGCTACCTTTGAGACGAGACCTTCTTGTTCTAGGTCCGTTCGACCCACTCCAGCTGACTGCTTGGAGATTGAACGCTTGATCTTATAAAAGCGAGGGTTCTCAGATTCTGTTATTAATACTCTTGTTCAGGCCTGAAAGCCTGTAACCAGAAAAATTACCACATAATTTGGTATATCTGTTGGTGTGAATCTGCAGGATTCCCTTGGGACAAGGTTAAGATTCCTAAGAGTCTATCCTTCCTTCGAGAAGGATTGGAAAAAGGATTATCTGCAAGTTCCTTGATGGGACAGATTTCTGCCTTGTCTGTGTTTCTTCACAAAAAGCTGGCAGCTGTGCCAGATGTTCTAGCCTTTGTTCAGGCTCTGGTTAGAATCAAGCCTGTTTACAAAATTTTGACTCCTCCTTGGAGTCTCAACCTAGTTCTTTCAGTTCTTCAGGGGGTTCCGTTTGAACCCTTACATTCCGTTGATATTAAGTTATTATCTTGGAAAGTTTTGTTTTTGGTTGCAATTTCTTCTGCTAGAAGAGTTTCAGAATTATCTGCTCTGCAGTGTTCTTCTCCTTATCTGGTGTTCCATGCAGATAAGGTGGTTTTGCGTACTAAACCTGGTTTTCTTCCAAAAGTTGTTTCTAACAAAAACGTTAACCAGGAGATAGTTGTGCCTTCTTTGTGTCCTAATCCAGTTTCAAAGAAGGAACGTTTGTTGCACAACTTGGATGTAGTTCGTGCTCTCAAATTTTACTTAGCAGCTACTAAGGATTTCAGACAAACTTTGTCTTTGTTTGTTGTTTATTCTGGTAAACGGAGAGGTCAAAAAGCAACTTCTACCTCTCTCTCCTTCTGGATTAAAAGCATTATCCGATTGGCTTATGAGACTGCCAGACGGCAGCCTCCTGAAAGAATCACAGCTCACTCCACTAGGGCTGTGGCTTCCACATGGGCCTTCAAGAACGAGGCTTCTGTTGATCAGATATGTAAGGCAGCGACTTGGTCTTCACTGCACACTTTTTCTAAATTTTACAAATTTGATACTTTTGCTTCTTCTGAGGCTATTTTTGGGAGAAAGGTTTTGCAAGCCGTGGTGCCTTCCATTTAGGTGACCTGATTTGCTCCCTCCCTTCATCCGTGTCCTAAAGCTTTGGTATTGGTTCCCACAAGTAAGGATGACGCCGTGGACCGGACACACCTATGTTGGAGAAAACAGAATTTATGTTTACCTGATAAATTACTTTCTCCAACGGTGTGTCCGGTCCACGGCCCGCCCTGGTTTTTTTAATCAGGTCTGATAATTTATTTTCTTTAACTACAGTCACCACGGTAACATATGGTTTCTCCTATGCAAATATTCCTCCTTAACGTCGGTCGAATGACTGGGGTAGGCGGAGCCTAGGAGGGATCATGTGACCAGCTTTGCTGGGCTCTTTGCCATTTCCTGTTGGGGAAGAGAATATCCCACAAGTAAGGATGACGCCGTGGACCGGACACACCGTTGGAGAAAGTAATTTATCAGGTAAACATAAATTCTGTTTTCTAGGTACTCTGATACAGGAACAGCATAGCCACGGGACTTAAAGTGCCATAAAACATGTTGAGATCTGTGCATATCCTAAAAGGGCTAATTAAAGTGAAAGTAAATCCTAGCGTTTCTCAAACGCTAGGATTTACTATTGAAATAAATAAAGATACTTCATGAAGAAAGCTCCTTTATTTCATTCAATGCTACAGCAGCCCATGGGAGCCGGATTTACCGCACGGCTATTGGCTAAGAGGTGAAAATGTCACCTCTTAGCCAAAAAATTTTTTAGCCGTGGGCTGCTGTAGCACCTGAAAACGGTGATCGATTGAATCAAATAAAGGAGCTTTCTACATGAAGTATATTATACTTTATGAATGAAAGTCCCCTTTATTTGTTTCAATAGTAAATCCTAGCGTTTGTAAAACGCTAGAATTTACTTTCACTTTAAGTAAAAATAGTTTGCATAAAAAAGTTGTTTAAAAATTGCTGGCAAGTATTTTAAAATAATTTTCAAAAATAAGCAAAATTAGTTACAAAGCCATGCTGTCTGGAGCAGTCTACTCCAGCCCCCTTATCAGTGTTTAGACACGGGCATTGTATTTCAAGTTCACAGCTTCTAGGCATGTTCTATCAGATAATCCCTATGCACTTTTGCATTCTACCAAAACAACAATAGATATAGATGCAGCCATAGAAGGAAATGTGTGGGGGGGAATAGAACTTTACAATTCAGAAACTAAAAAAAAAGTGTTAATGACGAGGGACTGCAGTATAAATTTGCAGGTAAAATAATTAAAGTACATATTATATTTTGTCTCTATCCTAACTTGTTTTATGCCCCTTTAACTTGCTGCCCTCATTACACATTTCTTTCATGTAATTAACAAGAGTCCATGAGCTAGTGACGTATGGGATATACATTCCTACCAGGAGGGGCAAAGTTTCCCAAACCTTAAAATGCCTATAAATACACCCCTCACCACACCCACAAATCAGTTTTACAAACTTTGCCTCCAAGGGAGGTGGTGAAGTAAGTTTGTGCTAGATTCTACGTTGATATGCGCTCCGCAGCAAGTTGGAGCCCGGTTTTCCTCTCAGCGTGCAGTGAATGTCAGAGGGATGTGAAGAGAGTATTGCCTATTGAATGCAGTGATCTCCTTCTACGGGGTCTATTTCATAAGGTTCTCTGTTATCGGTCGTAGAGATTCATCTCTTACCTCCCTTTTCAGATCGACGATATACTCTTATATTTACCATTACCTCTACTGATTCTCGTTTCAGTACTGGTTTGGCTTTCTACAAACATGTAGATGAGTGTCCTGGGGTAAGTAAGTCTTATTTTCTGTGACACTCTAAGCTATGGTTGGGCACTTTATTTATAAAGTTCTAAATATATGTATTCAAACATTTATTTGCCTTGACTCAGAATGTTCAACTTTCCTTATTTTCAGACAGTCAGTTTCATATTTGGGATTATGCATTGAATTATCATATTTTTCTTACCTCAAAAATTTGACTTTTTTCCCTGTGGGCTGTTAGGCTCGCGGGGGCTGAAAATGCTTCTTTTTATTGCGTCATTCTTGGCGCGGACTTTTTTGGCGCAAAAATTCTTTTCCGTTTCCGGCGTCATACGTGTCGCCGGAAGTTACGTCATTTTTTGACGTTATTTTGCGCCAAAAATGTCGGCGTTCCGGATGTGGCGTCATTTTTGGCGCCAAAAGCATTTAGGCGCCAAATAATGTGGGCGTCTTATTTGGCGCTAAAAAATATGGGCGTCGCTTTTGTCTCCACATTATTTCAGTCTCATTTTTCATTTGCTTCTGGTTGCTAGAAGCTTGATATTTGGCATTCTTTCCCATTCCTGAAACTGTCATAAGGAATTTGATCTATTTTGCTTTATATGTTGTTTTTTCTCTTACATATTGCAAGATGTCTCACGTTGCATCTGAGCCAGAAGATACTACAGGAAAATCACTGCCTGCTGGATCTACCAAAGCTAAGTGTATCTGCTGTAAATTTTTGGTAGCTATTCCTCCAGCTGTTGTTTGTAATAATTGTCATGACAAACTTGTTAAAGCAGATAATATTTCCTTTAGTAATGTACCATTGCCTGTTGCAGTTCCCTCAACATCTAAGGTGCAGAATGTTCCTGATAACATAAGAGATTTTGTTTCTGAATCCATAAAGAAGGCTTTGTCTGTTATTTCTCCTTCTAGTAAACGTAAAAAGTCTTTTAAATCTTCTCTCTCTACAGATGAATTTTTAAATGAACACCATCATTCTGATTCTTTGGACTCTTCTGGTTCAGAGGATTCTATCTCAGAGATTGATGCTGATAAATCTTCATATTTATTTAAGATGGAATTTATTCGCTCTTTACTTAAAGAAGTGTACTAATTGCTTTAGAAATAGAGGATTCTAGTCCTCTTGATACTAATTCTATACGTTTGGATAAGGTTTTTAAAGCTCCTGCGGTTATTCCAGAAGTTTTTCCTGTTCCTAATGCTATTTCTGCAGTGTTTTCCAAAGAATGGGATAAATTGGGTAATTCATTTACTCCTTCTAAACGTTTTAAGCAATTATATCCTGTTCCGCCTGACAGGTTAGAATTTTGGGACAAAATCCCTAAAGTTGATGGGGCTATTTCTACCCTTGCTAAACGTACTACCATTCCTACGTCAGATGGTACCTCGTTTAAGGATCCTTTAGATAGAAAAATTCAATCCTTTCTAAGAAAAGCTTATCTGTGTTCAGGTAATCTTCTTAGACCTGCTATATCATTGGCTGATGTTGCTGCAGCTTCAACTTTTTGGTTGGAAACCCTAGCGCAACAAGTAGCAAATCGTGATTCTCATGATATTATTATTCTTCTTCAGCATGCTAATAATTTTATCTGTGATGCCATTTTTGATATGGCTTCTAAATCAACTCTACTTTCCATTTCTTTCCAGGGAAACAAATTATTTGGTTCTCAGTTGGATTCTATTATTTCAACTGTTACTGGTGGGAAAGGAACTTTTTTACCACAGGATAAAAAATCTAAAGGTAAAAACAGGGCTAACAATCGTTTTCGTTCCTTTCGTTTCAACAAAGAACAAAAGCCTGATCCTTCGTCCTCAGGAGCAGTTTCAGTTTGGAAACCATCTCCAGTCTGGAATAAATCCAAGCCTGCTAGAAAGGCAAAGCCTGCTTCTAAGTTCACATGAAGGTACGGCCCTCATTCCAGTTCAGCTGGTAGGGGGCTGGTTACGTTTTTTCAAAGAAATTTGGATCAATTCTGTTCACAATCTTTGGATTCAGAGCATTGTTTCAGAAGGGTACAGAATTGGTTTCAAGATGAGACCTCCTGCAAAGAGATTTTTTCTTTCCCGTGTCCCAGTAAATCCAGTGAAAGCTCAAGCATTTCTGAATTGTGTTTCAGATCTAGAGTTGGCTGGAGTAATTATGCCAGTTCCAGTTCCGGAACAGGGGATGGGGTTTTATTCAAATCTCTTCATTGTACCAAAGAAGGAGAATTCCTTCAGACCAGTTCTGGATCTAAAATTATTGAATCGTTATGTAAGGATACCAACGTTCAAGATGGTAACTGTAAGGACTATATTGCCTTTTGTTCAGCAAGGGAATTATATGTCCACAATAGATTTACAGGATGCATATCTGCATATTCCGATTCATCCAGATCATTTTCAGTTCCTGAGATTCTCTTTTCTAGACAAGCATTACCAATTTGTGGCTCTACCGTTTGGCCTTGCTACAGCTCCAAGAATTTTCACAAAGGTTCTCGGTGCCCTGCTGTCTGTAATCAGAGAACAGGGTATTGTGGTATTTCCTTATTTGGACGATATCTTGGTACTTGCTCAGTCTTTACATTTAGCAGAGTCTCATACGAATCGACTTGTGTTGTTTCTTCAAGATCATGGCTGGAGGATCAATTTACCAAAAAGTTCTTTGATTCCTCAAACAAGGGTAACCTTTCTGGGTTTCCAGATAGATTCAGTGTCCATGACTCTGTCTTTAACAGACAAGAGACGTCTAAAATTGATTACAGCTTGTCGAAACCTTCAGTCACAATCATTCCCTTCGGTAGCCTTATGCATGGAAATTCTAGGTCTTATGACTGCTGCATCGGACGCGATCCCCTTTGCTCGTTTTCACATGCGACCTCTTCAGCTCTGTATGCTGAACCAATGGTGCAGGGATTACACGAAGATATCTCAATTAATATCTTTAAAACCGATTGTTCGACACTCTCTAACGTGGTGGACAGATCACCATCGTTTAATTCAGGGGGCTTCTTTTGTTCTTCCGACCTGGACTGTAATTTCAACAGATGCAAGTCTCACAGGTTGGGGAGCTGTGTGGGGATCTCTGACGGCACAGGGAGTTTGGGAATCTCAGGAGGTGAGATTACCGATCAATATTTTGGAACTCCGTGCAATTTTCAGAGCTCTTCAGTTTTGGCCTCTTCTGAAGAGAGAATCGTTCATTTGTTTTCAGACAGACAATGTCACAACTGTGGCATACATCATTCATCAAGGAGGGACTCACAGTCCTCTGGCTATGAAAGAAGTATCTCGAATTTTGGTTTGGGCGGAATCCAGCTCCTGTCTAATCTCTGCGGTTCATATCCCAGGTGTAGACAATTGGGAAGCGGATTATCTCAGTCGCCAAACGTTGCATCCGGGCGAATGGTCTCTTCACCCAGAGGTATTTCTTCAGATTGTTCAAATGTGGGGGCTTCCAGAGATAGATCTGATGGCCTCTCATCTAAACAAGAAACTTCCCAGGTATCTGTCCAGATCCCGGGATCCTCAGGCGGAGGCAGTGGATGCATTATCACTTCCTTGGAAGTATCATCCTGCCTATATCTTTCCGCCTCTAGTTCTTCTTCCAAGAGTAATCTCCAAGATTCTGAGGGAATGCTCGTTTGTTCTGCTAATAGCTCCGGCATGGCCTCACAGGTTTTGGTATGCGGATCTTGTCCGGATGGCATCTTGCCAACCATGGACTCTTCCGTTAAGACCAGACCTTCTGTCGCAAGGTCCTTTTTTCCATCCGGATCTGAAATCCTTAAATTTAAAGGTATGGAGATTGAACGCTTGATTCTTAGTCAAAGAGGTTTCTCTGACTCTGTGATTGATACTATGTTACAGGCTCGTAAATCTGTATCTAGAGAGATATATTATAGAGTCTGGAAGACTTATATTTCTTGGTGTCTTACTCATCATTTTTCTTGGTATTCTTTTAGAATTCCGAGAATATTACAATTTCTTCAGGATGGTTTAGATAAGGGTTTGTCCGCAAGTTCCTTGAAAGGACAAATCTTTGCTCTTTCTGTTCTTTTTCACAGAAAGATTGCTATTCTTCCTGATATTCATTGTTTTGTACAAGCTTTGGTTCGTATAAAACCTGTCATTAAGTCAATTTCTCCTCCATGGAGTTTGAATTTGGTTCTGGGAGCTCTTCAAGCTCCTCCGTTTGAACCTATGCATTCATTGGACATTAAATTGCTTTCTTGGAAAGTTTTGTTCCTTTTGGCCATCTCTTCTGCCAGAAGAGTTTCTGAATTATCTGCTCTTTCTTGTGAGTCTCCTTTTCTGATTTTTCATCAGGATAAGGCGGTGTTGCGAACTTCTTTTGAATTTTTACCTAAGGTTGTGAATTCCAACAACATTAGTAGAGAAATCGTGGTTCCTTCATTATGTCCTAATCCTAAGAATTCTAAGGAGAAATCGTTACATTCTTTGGATGTTGTTAGAGCTTTGAAATATTATGTTGAAGCTACTAAATCTTTCCGAAAGACTTCTAGTCTATTTGTCATCTTTTCTGGTTCTAGAAAAGGCCAGAAAGCTTCTGCCATTTCTTTGGCATCCTGGTTGAAATCTTTAATTCATCATGCCTATGTTAAATCGGGTAAGACTCCGCCTCAGAGGATTACAGCTCATTCTACTAGATCAGTTTCTACTTCCTGGGCGTTTAGGAATGAAGCTTCAGTTGATCAGATTTGCAAAGCAGCGACTTGGTCCTCTTTGCATACTTTTACTAAATTCTACCATTTTGATGTATTCTCTTCTTTTGAAGCAGTTTTTGGTAGAAAGGTACTTCAGGCAGTGGTTTCGGTTTGAATCTTCTGCTTATGTTTTTCATTAAACTTTATTTTGGGTGTGGATTATTTTCAGCAGGAATTGGCTGTCTTTATTTTATCCCTCCCTCTCTAGTGACTCTTGTGTGGAAAGATCCACATCTTGGGTATTCATTATCCCATACGTCACTAGCTCATGGACTCTTGTTAATTACATGAAAGAAAACATAATTTATGTAAGAACTTACCTGATAAATTCATTTCTTTCATATTAACAAGAGTCCATGAGGCCCACCCTTTTTTGTGGTGGTTATGATTTTTTTGTATAAAGCACAATTATTCCAATTCCTTATTTTATATGCTTCGCACTTTTTTCTTAACACCCCACTTCTTGGCTATTCGTTAAACTGATTTGTGGGTGTGGTGAGGGGTGTATTTATAGGCATTTTAAGGTTTGGGAAACTTTGCCCCTCCTGGTAGGAATGTATATCCCATACGTCACTAGCTCATGGACTCTTGTTAATATGAAAGAAATGAATTTATCAGGTAAGTTCTTACATAAATTATGTTTTTTTCTTTTTAATGACACGATGAGTCCATGGATAATCTTTATTACTATTGGGATATTCACCTCCTGGTCAGCAGGAGGCGGCAAAGAGCACCACAGCGAAGCTGTTAAATATCACCTCCCTTCCCTCCCAACCCAGTCATTCTCCTTGCCTATGTTAGTGTAAGGAAGCGATAAAGTTAGGTGTTTAAAAATAATAAACTCTTGATTGAAGAATCTTTTCTAAGTAGTACAAGATTGTGCTGCTTTGTTCTAGGGTGTAGCCGTAGTCCATATCAGCCTCTTCAGTAGAGCAGTGGTGGCTTTAAAACAATGGGAACTTGTGGGACATAATTCTCACTGCGCCTCCCATGTATTGATGCTGTCCTGCACCTGGAAAACCTGAGGGATTCTTACTCAGGACTTTCTTGTCATTCACAGGTCCATGTGAGGGAGAGGACCTCTCAAACCTTGCTGTCAGGCAGCATATGAGGTAAGTGCTAACTTTCTTTCTGGGGGAAGAAAATTAGACTCAGAAATAAAGGAGGGCACTTTATTTTATTGCATGGGACAATCCTCATTATTACAATACATAGTCTCCCCTAAGAGCATAGGGGACATTTGGGCAGCGTTGAAGCAGGCACTGGGGCTGATCTTTACTTTTCGGTGGTTCCACATCTCCAGGCGGTTTTGTAACCTTAATGGCCGACCGGGAGATTTCTTTGGCCACGCCCACGATGGGAGGTACTATAGGAAGCGAAGAGTAATTGCGCGCTTTTTCCCTTTTATTCCGCTCCATGGTAGAAAGCTACTACGCATGTATATCTTGTAGCTGCGTATAATCTCCTGAGTCTGACTTATTGCGTGTTAACTCCGGAGAACGACAGTGCAAATAGCCTAGTCACATACGACTCCTGCTCAGCACCTCAGCAGAGTGTTGCTGAGGTGTGGAGGTGTTTACAAGTTTAATTTTAAGTCTATCAATACTCAAATTGCTTAGATGTTTATAACAGAAAAAAGTTACACTTTATTTTTTTAAAGAGACAGTAACATTTTTAGGTTTTGCATTTTTTAATAAAAATGTAATCCTTTGATAATCAAATTGTTAGTTGGATGTTAGAATCGATTACAAAGTGTCACTTGCTCACTATGCTTTAATGCCACTGTGGAACTACCAATCCCTTTCTGTTCCTCAGGTATTGAGAGAACATTAAGCTACAGGGATAGACTTTTTCTGAGCCAACATTTTCTAAAGAGGATGCTGTTCAGGAATCTGACAATGTTCAATATATGCCGCAGCTTTCTCCTCAAGCGTCTCAAATTTTACTGCCCTCACATGCAGTGCCCTGCGCTTCCTCTCTAGCTCCCGCTGGAGTTACTTTAAAAGACATCGCTTCTTTCATGTCTTCTGCAGTTTAAGATGCGTTGTCTGCTTTCCCAATGTTGCAGGGAAAGCATAAGAGGAAAATCATACATTTAGTAAGCGAGGTTTCTGACGCAGTTGTTGCTATTTCAAATGTCCCCTCACAGAAGCCTGAGGAGGAGTATAACTTAGTAGCATCTGAAGGTGAAATTTCAGATTCTGACAGTGTAATTCCTCTTGCTGATACTGAAGTTGTATCCTTCAGGTTTAAGATAGAACACCTCCATCTGTTACTTAAGGAGTTTTTAGCTACATTGGACGACAGCGACCCCACGGTCGTTGTTAATCCTAAGAAATCCAGTAAGTTGAACAAATATTTTGAGGTACCTTCCTCGATAGATGTTTTTCCGCTACCAGACCGAGCTTCTGAGATCATTGCTAAGGAGTGGGAAAGACCGGGTATACCTTTTTCTCCATCTCCTATATATAAAAAGCAAACAGTCCCCAAGGTGGAAGGAGCTGATTCCACCTTAGCTAAGAGAACTACTATACCCATAGAGGATAGTTGTGCTTTTAAAGATCCTATGGCCAAAAAAATTAGAGGGGTTACTCAAAAAGATGTATGTGCACCAGGGCTTACAATGGCAGCCAACTGTGTGCATTGCTACCGTCACTAGTGCGGCGGCATATTGGTTTGATGCGTTGTCTGATGCTATCAGGACAGAAACTTCCCTGGATGAAATCCAGGATAGGATAAAAGCTCTTAAATTGGCTAATTCCTTTATTACGGATGCTTCCCTTCAAGTTATCAAACTGGGAACAAAGATTTCAGGTTTCTCTGTTCTAGCTCGCAGAGCCTTATGGCTAAAACCTTGGTCTGCAGATGTATCCTCTAAGTCTAAGCTTTTAGCGATTCCTTACAAGGGAAAGACCTTGTTTGGGCCTGGCCTGACGGAAATAATCTCTGACATTACGGGAGGTAAAGGTCATCTTCTCCCTCAGGATAAGAGAAACAAACAAAAGGGATGACAGAGTCATTTTCGTTCCTTTCGAAATTTCAAGGGAAATTCTTCCTCTTCCGCCTCCAAGCAGGAACAGTCTAAATCTTCATGGAGACCCAATCAGTCTTGGAATAAAGGAAAACAATCCAAGAAGCCTGCTATTGAATCAAAGAAAGCTTGAAGGGCCTGCCCGCGATCCGGGACCGGATCTTGTAGGGGGCAGACTTTCCTCCTTCGCTCAGGCTTGGGTTCGAGATGTTAAGGATCCCTGGGCAGTAGAAATAGTGTCCCATGGATACAAACTAGAGTTTAAAAGTTTTCCTCCCAGAGGCAGGTTTCTGCTTTCAAGTTTATCTGTAGACCAGACAAAAAGAGAGGCATTCTTACACTGTGTAGGAGACCTCTCTGACCTGGGAGTGATAGTTCCTGTTCCGATTCAGGAACAGGGTCTGGGATTTTATTCCAATCTGTTCATGGTTCCCAAAAAAGAGGGAACCTTCAGGTCTATTTTAGATCTCAAGAGTCTAAACAAATTCCTCAGAGTACCATCATTCAAGATGGAAACTATTCGTTCCATTCTCCCTTTGGTCCAAGGGGTTCAATTTATGACAACTGTGGATTTAAAGGACGCATACTTGCATGTACCCTTTCACAGGGATCATCACAAGTTTCTAGGATTTGCCTTCCTAGACAAACACTTCCAATTCGTGGCTCTTCCCTTCGGTCTTGCCACAGCTCCCAGAATTTTCTCAAGGGTTCTGGGATAGCTGTTGGCGATGCTTTGATTATGGGGCATTGCAGTGGCGCCCTATCTGGATGACATCCTCGTCCAGGCGCCATCCTTACAACATGCAAGATCCCACAAGGAAATGTTGTTATCCTTCCAGCGATCTCACGGATGGAAGGTAAATTTGGAAAAGAGTTTCTTAGTGCCAAAATACAAGGGTATTAAAGGTAACAAATATGTTTAGATAACTAAGCATTTACAACTATTACTATTAAATCTCCTTTAATTCTACACATATTATAAACAACAAGAGGGCTCAGTTACTGGTAATAGGACAGTCAATGCAAGCAATTGGTCCAAACTCACAACTAAAGTTCTCTGCAATATTTCGATATAAGATGCAATTATCTAGATAGTCCCAGTATTAGTCTTCAAAGAAAAAAAAACCTTATAAATATACAATAAAGTGTAATATAGTCAGGAGCCTCCTCAATACATGTCCTGCCGCCTCGGCTCTGGGCTCCGCCCCCCCTGAGGATTAACATTTTACTTACAGACTTTTAGACAGTCCTTTAATTTGTTTATTAATTTCTCGTGTTCACGCAAAGGCCAGAAGGCTGCAGCCATAACTTCAGCTTCCTTGTCAAAACTCTTGATTCGTAAGACTTACTTAGAGGTGGGAAATTCTCCTCCAAAATGTATTGCAGCCCACTCTACTAGATCAATGTCCACTTCATAGGCTTTTGAAAATTAGTCTTTCTTCTGTTATGTGTGATCAGTCCACGGGTCATCATTACTTCTGGGATATTATCTGCTCCCCTACAGGAAGTGCAAGAGGATTCACCCAGCAGAGTTGCTATATAGCTCCTCCCCTCTACGTCACCTCCAGTCATTCTCTTGCACCCAAAGACTAGATAGGAGGTGTGAGAGGACTATGGTGATTATACTTAGTTTTTATAACTTCAATCAAAAGTTTGTTATTTTACAATAGCACCGGAGCGTGTTATTACTTCTCTGGCAGAGTTTGAAGAAGAATCTACCAGAGTTTTTCTTATGATTTTAACCGGAGTAGTTAAGATCATATTGCTGTTTCTCGGCCATCTGAGGGAGGTAAAAGCTTCAGATCAGGGGACAGCGGGCAGTTGAATCTGCATTGAGGTATGTAGCAGTTTTTATTTTCTGAATGGAATTGATGAGAAAATCCTGCTATACCGTTATAATGACATGTATGTATACTCTACACTTCAGTGTTCTGGGGATGGTATTTCACCGGAATTACTCTGTAAAAATACATTAAACCTTTTAATAGGTATTTAATTCATGTTAAACGTTTTTGCTGGAATGTAGAATCGTTTGCATTTCTGAGGTACTGAGTGAATAAATATTTGGGCATTATTTTTCCACTTGGCAGTTTGCTTGTTTTGATTATGACAGTTTCGTTTCTCTCTCACTGCTGTGTGTGAGGGGGAGGGGCCGTTTTTGGCGCTCTTTGCTACGCATCAAAAATTTCCAGTCAGTTACACTTATATTTTCTGCATGATCCGGTTCATCTCTAACAGAACTCAGGGGTCTTCAAACTTCTTTGAAGGGAAGTAGATTCTCTCAGCAGAGCTGTGAGATTTATATAGTGACTGTGTTTTAAAACGTTGCTCTGTGATTTTTATGTTTAAAATTTAATTAGTGTTGCTTTACTAATGGGAACAAACCTTTGCTAACAAGTTATGTTGTTTTTAAAGAGTGATGCTATAACTGTTTTTTTCAGTTCATTATTTCAACTGTCATTTAATCGTTTAGTGCTTCTTTGAGGCACAGTACGTTTTTGTTAAATAAGATTGTAACCAGGTTGCATGTTTATTGCTAGTGTGTTAAACATGTCTGATTCAGAGGAAGATACCTGTGTCATTTGTTCCAATGCCAAGGTGGAGCCCAATAGAAATTTATGTACTAACTGTATTGATGCTACTTTAAATAAAAGCCAATCTGTACAAATTGAACAAATTTCACCAAACAGCGAGGGGAGAGTTATGCCGTCTAACTCGCCTCACGTGTCAGTACCTGCGTCTCCCGCCCGGGAGGTGCGTGATATTATGGCGCCTAGTACATCTGGGCAGCCATTACAGATAACATTACAAGATATGGCTACTGTTATGACTGAAGTTTTGGCTAAGTTACCAGAACTAAGAGGCAAGCGTGATCACTCTGGGGTGAGAACAGAGTGCGCTGATAATTCTAGGGCCATGTCTGATACTGCGTCACAGCTTGCAGAGCATGAGGACGGAGAGCTTCATTCTGTAGGTGACGGTTCTGATCCAAGCAGATTGGATTCAGATATTTCAAATTTTAAGTTTAAATTGGAAAACCTCCGTGTATTACTAGGGGAGGTCTTAGCGGCTCTTAACGATTGTAACACTGTTGCAATACCAGAGAAAATGTGTAGGTTGGATAAATACTTTGCGGTACCGGCGAGTACTGACGTTTTTCCTATACCTAAGAGATTAACTGAAATTGTTACTAAGGAGTGGGATAGACCCGGTGTGCCGTTCTCACCCCCTCCAATATTTAGAAAGATGTTTCCAATAGACGCCACCACACGGGACTTATGGCAAACGGTCCCTAAGGTGGAGGGAGCAGTTTCTACTTTAGCTAAGCGCACCACTATCCCGGTGGAGGATAGCTGTGCTTTTTCAGATCCTATGGATAAAAAATTAGAGGGTTACCTTAAGAAAATGTTTGTTCAACAAGGTTTGATATTGCAACCCCTTGCATGCATCGCGCCGATTACGGCTGCGGCAGCATTTTGGATTGAGTCTCTGGAAGAGAACCTTAGTTCCGCTACGCTGGACGACATTACGGACAGGCTTAGAGTCCTTAAACTAGCTAATTCATTCGTTTCGGAGGCCGTAGTACATTTAACCAAACTTACGGCTAAGAATTCAGGATTCGCCATTCAGGCACGTAGGGCGCTGTGGCTAAAATCCTGGTCGGCTGATGTAACTTCTAAGTCCAAATTACTTAATATACCTTTCAAGGGGCAAACTTTATTTGGGCCCGGTTTGAAAGAAATTATCGCTGACATTACAGGAGGTAAGGGCCACGCTCTACCTCAAGACAAAGCCAAAGCTAAGGCTAGACAGTCTAATTTTCGTCCCTTTCGGAATTTCAAAGCAGGTGCAGCATCAACTTCCACTGCACCAAAACAGGAAGGAGCTGTTGCTCGTTACAGACAAGGCTGGAAACCTAACCAGTCCTGGAATAAGGGCAAGCAGGCCAGAAAACCTGCTGCTGCCCCTAAGACAGCATGAACCGAGGGCCCCCGATCCGGGACCGGATCTAGTGGGGGGCAGACTCTCTCTCTTCGCCCAGGCTTGGGCAAGAGATGTCCAGGATCCCTGGGCGCTAGAGATCATATCTCAGGGATACCTTCTAGACTTCAAATTATCTCCCCCACGAGGGAGATTTCATCTGTCAAGGTTGTCAACAAACCAAATAAAGAAAGACGCGTTTCTACGCTGTGTACAAGATCTATTATTAATGGGAGTGATCCATCCGGTTCCGCGGTCGGAACAAGGACAAGGGTTTTACTCAAACCTGTTTGTGGTTCCCAAAAAAGAGGGAACTTTCAGGCCAATCTTGGATTTAAAGATCCTAAACAAATTCCTAAGAGTTCCATCGTTCAAAATGGAAACTATTCGGACAATCTTACCCATGATCCAAAAGGGTCAGTACATGACCACAGTGGATTTAAAGGATGCTTACCTTCACATACCGATTCACAAAGATCATTACCGGTATCTAAGGTTTGCCTTCTTAGACAGGCATTACCAGTTTGTAGCTCTTCCATTCGGATTGGCTACGGCTCCAAGAATCTTCACAAAGGTTCTGGGTGCCCTTCTGGCGGTTCTGAGACCGCGAGGAATTTCGGTAGCTCCGTACCTAGACGACATTCTGATACAAGCTTCAAGCTTTCAAACTGCCAAGTCTCATACAGAGTTAGTTCTGGCATTTCTAAGGTCGCATGGATGGAAAGTGAACGAAAAGAAGAGTTCTCTCTTGCCTCTCACAAGGGTTCCATTCTTGGGGACTCTTATAGATTCCGTAGAAATGGAGATTTATCTGACAGAAGACAGATTAACAAAGCTTCTAAATGCATGCCGTGTCCTTCATTCCATTCAACTCCCGTCAGTAGCTCAATGCATGGAGGTGATCGGCTTAATGGTAGCAGCAATGGACATAGTTCCCTTTGCACGCCTACATCTCAGACCGCTGCAATTGTGCATGCTGAGTCAGTGGAATGGGGATTACTCAGATTTGTCCCCCACTCTGAATCTGGATCAAGAGACCAGAAACTCTCTTCTATGGTGGCTTTCTCGGCCACATCTGTCCAGGGGGATGCCTTTCAGCAGGCCGGACTGGACAATTGTAACAACAGACGCCAGCCTTCTAGGTTGGGGCGCTGTCTGGAATTCTCTGAAGGCTCAGGGACAATGGAGTCAGGAGGAAAGTCTCCTGCCAATAAACATTCTGGAATTGAGAGCAGTTCTCAATGCCCTTCTAGCTTGGCCCCAGTTAAAGACTCGGGGGTTCATCAGGTTTCAGTCGGACAACATCACGACTGTAGCTTACATCAACCATCAGGGAGGGACAAGAAGCTCCCTAGCAATGATAGAAGTATCAAAGATAATTCGCTGGGCAGAGTCTCACTCTTGCCACCTGTCAGCAATCCACATCCCGGGAGTGGAGAACTGGGAGGCGGATTTCTTGAGTCGCCAGACTCTTCATCCGGAGGAGTGGGAACTTCATCCGGAGGTCTTTGCCCAAATACTTCGACGTTGGGGCAAACCAGAGATAGATCTCATGGCGTCTCGCCAGAACGCCAAACTTCCTCGCTACGGATCCAGATCCAGGGATCCGGGAGCGGTTCTGATAGATGCTTTGACAGCACCTTGGAACTTCAGGATGGCTTATGTGTTTCCACCCTTCCCGCTGCTTCCTCGATTGATTGCCAAAATCAAACAGGAGAGAGCATCAGTGATTCTAATAGCGCCTGCATGGCCGCGCAGGACTTGGTATGCAGATCTAGTGGACATGTCATCCTGTCCGCCGTGGTCTCTACCTCTAAGACAGGACCTTCTGATTCAGGGTCCATTCAAACATCAAAGTCTAACTTCTCTGAAGCTGACTGCTTGGAAATTGAACGCTTGATTTTATCAAAACGTGGGTTTTCTGAGTCGGTTATTGATACCCTGATACAGGCTAGGAAGCCTGTTACCAGAAAGATTTACCATAAAATATGGCGTAAATACCTATACTGGTGTGAATCCAAAGATTACTCCTGGAGTAAGGTTAGGATTCCTAGGATATTGTCTTTTCTACAAGAAGGTTTAGAAAAGGGTTTATCGGCTAGCTCATTAAAGGGACAGATCTCAGCTCTGTCCATCTTGTTACACAGGCGTCTGTCAGAAAATTCAGACATCCAGGCCTTTTGTCAGGCTTTAGCTAGGATCAAGCCTGTGTTTAAAACTGTTGCTCCGCCATGGAGTTTAAACTTAGTTCTTAACGTTTTACAGGGTGTTCCGTTTGAACCCCTTCATTCCATTGATATAAGATTGTTATCTTGGAAAGTTCTATTTTTAATGGCTATTTCCTCGGCTCGAAGAGTCTCTGAGTTATCAGCCCTACATTGTGATTCTCCTTATCTGATCTTTCACTCAGACAAGGTAGTTCTGCATACTAAACCTGGGTTCTTACCTAAGGTTGTCTCTAACAGGAATATCAATCAAGAGATTGTTGTTCCCTCCTTGTGTCCAAATCCTTCTTCAAAGAAGGAACGTCTTCTACACAATCTGGATGTAGTTTGTGCCCTCAAGTTCTACTTGCAGGCAACTAAAGATTTTCGCCAAACTTCTTCCCTGTTTGTCGTTTATTCTGGACAGAGGAGAGGTCAAAAAGCTTCTGCTACCTCTCTCTCTTTTTGGCTTCGTAGCATAATACGTTTAGCCTATGAGACTGCTGGACAGCAGCCTCCTGAAAGAATTACAGCTCACTCCACTAGAGCTGTGGCTTCCACTTGGGCCTTTAAGAATGAGGCCTCTGTTGAACAGATTTGCAAGGCTGCAACTTGGTCTTCGCTTCATACTTTTTCCAAATTTTACAAATTTGACACTTTTGCTTCTTCGGAGGCTATTTTTGGGAGAAAGGTTCTTCAGGCAGTGGTTCCTTCTGTATAATGAGCCTGCCTATCCCTCCCGTCATCCGTGTACTTTTGCTTTGGTATTGGTATCCCAGAAGTAATGATGACCCGTGGACTGATCACACATAACAGAAGAAAACATAATTTATGCTTACCTGATAAATTCCTTTCTTCTGTTGTGTGATCAGTCCACGGCCCGCCCTGTTTTTTAAGGCAGGTACATATTTTTTAAATTATAATTCAGTCACCACTACACCCTTGGCTTCTCCTTTCTCGTTGGTCTTTGGTCGAATGACTGGAGGTGACGTAGAGGGGAGGAGCTATATAGCAACTCTGCTGGGTGAATCCTCTTGCACTTCCTGTAGGGGAGCAGATAATATCCCAGAAGTAATGATGACCCGTGGACTGATCACACAACAGAAGAAAGGAATTTATCAGGTAAGCATAAATTATGTTTTTGTTGAACAAGTTTGCAAGGCAGAAACATGGTCATTGTTCCTTAATTTTACTAAATTCTACCACTTTGATGTGTTTGCTTCTTCTGAAGCGGGTTTTGTTAGGAATGTCCTCCAGGCAGCAATGTCTGGAAATTAGGTGCCTGACTTTCAAAGCCTTTTTTTGTCTCACCAATAAAACTTGTGGACTCCACCTCTTGGGTATTAGTTCCCAGGAGTAATGGCTTTCACCACCTTATTAAATAAAACAAAATGTATGCTTACCTGATAAATTAATTTATTTCATGGTGTTGAGAGTCCATGAGACCCACTCATTTTCAATTTTTACTTGTTTTTTTTTTAGGCAGATCTGGTATGTACCTCATGTTCCCTGCTTTGTCCTTTCTTATCTTCCTACTGCTTGGCAATACATCAAATTGGCATACCAGAAAGGTGGGAGGGATTAAATTCTCATGGAGTTTTAGGAATCTTTGCTTTCTCCTAGTGGTTAGGAGTTGAATCCCAGGAGTAATGGCTTATTTATTAGGAAAGCAAACATTTTATTTTTTGTTTGCTTTGCTTGTGCAACCATGGTTTGCTTGGTTTGTTTGAGGAACCCTGACTCTTACATGCTGCACATTGATTACTTGATCATTGCATAGCTGATGTTAACTAGACATAGCAAAGGAGATAAGATACACATTTTTTATGGTTTGTGTCAAGGGTTGACTCAAGACTGCTTCCTGACTTCATGAATGAAATGCTGTCCTAACCTCTACAATGTTCCTTGAATGAGTTCAATGTGTGCTTGAATAATTTGTTACTGCCACTGTTAACCCTTTGAGTGCTAAGCGCTTTCCCACCTGGGTGCAAAGCTTTTATAAGTTTTTTGTTTTTTTTAAATTTGTAACTTTTTTTTTTTCCGATCCCCAAGACGTACACTGTTGGAAAGGTTAGGCGATTACCTTTCCAACGGTGGGTCTTGGGGGTTTGTATCTGCTTAGATGCCTGAGATACAGGCTTCTAAGCAGCATGCCCCCTGCGCCTATACTTAACATTGTTAAGTATAAATAAAGTTGTGTGGTGATGTAATCACGTCATTGCGTGTGACGTCACCGTGCATAAAGTGAATCCCCGGTGATGCTTGTCACTATGCAGGCCCTGTCTCCGGGGTACAAGCGGGTGGGAGCCCCCAGATCTCCCTCAAGGTGGGAGAGTGCTGCGACGGCTCAAATTTATGCTTACCTGATTAATTTTATTTCATGACTGTGAGAGTCCTCGAGACATCATACATGGGATTACACTCCAGTCCGCTAGGAGGAAGAAAAAACACAACTACATACCAGAGCTTTAATCACCTCCCACTCTCCCCAAATCCCTTACTCATAGATATGGTCAAGTAGAGGAGGAAAACTAGAAAAGTACAAAAGTGTGGCAAATAAATGCCAACTGTATAGAATGACAAGGGTGGGGTTCATACACTCTCACTTTTATGAAAGAAATTAATTTATTTAGGTAAGCATGAATTTTATTTTATTTCATAAGAGGTTAAGAGTCCATGAGACTTCACATGTGGGATTTTTTAAGCAATCAGGGAAGTCTAAATGACCACCATGAAAAAAAGGGACAATACAGGTAAGGGAGATAATATGCTAGTGACCATGCACTGTTGCCTGCAGAGGCCTGCACGTCAAAGTGACCAAATTTAGTGAAAGTATGCAAAGAAGAACAAATAGCCGCCTGTAATAGTCTGTATTTGTAGCAATTTGAACAAGCATTTAATTTTGTTACATAAATAAGAACCAACAATTTCCTCAAAGGTAGGTTTGTAACATAAAAGAAGCTTGATGAATTCGTTGTCAGTGCTTCATATAATGTATTACTATTTGCCCAATAAGTGGCAGTTTATTTACTTCATAAACTGTATTACTTTCAGGGCATTTGATAATGCAAACAGTTCAAATAAAACAGTAACATAAAATATAGTATTCCTTAATTAGGCAGGTAAAGTTCATCAAAATAAGTAAGGATAACGATTAATAGTAAAATAATTGGGTCTGACCTGAGAACACATGAATTGTTACTTGTCCGTTTGTTATGAACAGCAGCGTGGTACTCAGAGGGAGAGCGGTTGCGGCTGCAGCTGATGACGTCACCGCTACTTGCTGTGCTGTGTATGAAGCTGCTTGAATCCTGTTACCTTGTGAATGCTTCAGAGTTTGATGTTGAGTTAGTTTGATTCCCTTGTAGTATGCAATATCTTCCGGAGTTAAATTGAGTAAAAGAGCTGCTAGAAGTAGGAATGAAAAATAAGAGATGTTATCAGAACTTCTTCAAATAAGAAATTATGAGACTGTTGGAGAGTGAGGAAAACTCCCAGTGTCACGCTTGTGCTGTGAATCAATTCTCAATTAACCAGCAATGAATGCTGGGGGGAAGTGCTTGATATAGGAGGCTCTTAAAGGGACAGATCATTAGCAAGCAGTAACCCTGACAGAGCCCCCCACAAAAAGAACCACAGCGAGGTTCAAGGCCTAGGACGATCAGGGTTACGTCTATGGAAAAGGGAAATCAGACGTGGAGCAGATATGTTCGAAGCAGGCTCCCAGGAATCATCCTCATGGCCAAAACCTTTCCAATGAACCAAATAGAAAAGATTCCCACAACGTAGTCTAGAATCCAGAATGCTATGAACCTCATACTGGCAATCAAGATTAGCAGAAGGTATTGGGTCTTCTGATGTAATATTTGTTATGGGTAGGTTGCAAGGTTTGATAAGAGACACATGGAAAGTTGGATGTATCTTAAAAGTTGATGGTAGTTGGAGTGTAACTGTTGTTGGACCATTTACCCTGACAATAGGGTAAGGACCCAAAAAGAGTTTACCTAGTTTCCTACAAGGATAAGGTATCTTGAGGTTCTTAGTGGAGAGCCATACTTGTTGTCCTACGGAATATTGAGGACTAGGTCTGTGGCGAAGATCGTAATACCTGCGTTGTGATGCCTGTGCCTGAAGAATATGTTCACGAATTGAAGAAAAGTTAGCTGAAATGTCATTAACCAGATCATTCACCTGAGGACATGGGGTGTCAATCTTCGGAAGTAGTGTGAAATTTGGATGTAAACCATAATTTATAAAAAATGGTGATGTGCCAGTTGTAGAACTCTTATTATTATTATAGGCAAATTCTGCTAAGGGCAAGTAGGTGGCCCAAGAATCTTGTTGGTGAGAGCAGAAACAACGTAGGTATTGCTCTAGCCACTGGTTTACCCTCTCTGTCTGCCCATTCGTCTGAGGATGGTAAGCAGTGGTGAGTTTTTGTTCTATATGCAGAGCAGCACACAAATTTCTCCAGAACTTAGATGTGAATTGGGTTCCACGGTCACTAAGGATGGTTTTAGGTATTCCATGCAGTCTTACAATGTTTTGAATGAATAATTCACTGGTGAACTTGGAAGTGGGTAGGGAAATAACCGGTATGAAATGTGCCATCTTTGAGAATAGATCGGTGACAACCATTATAGTGGTATATTTGTTAGAGAGAGGTAAGTCCACAATAAAGTCTAAGGATACCGCCTCCCAGGGTACTTGAGGTACAGGTAAAGGCTGTAAAAGACCCACAGGGAGTTGTTTAGAAGGTTTGGAGGTTGCGCATATAACACATTTAGAAATATATTCTTTGAGATCGAGGTTAAGAGTAGGCCACCAAAAAGATCTCTTAAGTAAATCCAAGGTTTTATCCCTTCCCATGTGTCCAGCAAGGGGAGATTCATGAACTGTTTTCAAGATTGAAGATCTAAGATTTGGAGGTATATATAGCTTCCCGTCCTTATAGAGTAAGCCATCAGAATTGTAAGTAAGATCTGTATGAGGTACTGATGGATCAATAGCAGTAGCATCTTTTATCACTGTAGTTAGACTTGTTATAACTCCAATGATAGAGTCCTTAGGAACAATAGTAGTAGGAATGCATTGTATTATAGGTTTAGGACCTTGTCTAGAGAGGGCGTCAGCCTTGCCATTTTTTGTACCAGGCCTGTAGGTAATGATGTAATGGAAACGAGAGAAATAAAGACTCCAGCGTAATTGTCTGGAGGATAGAGTTCGATTAGACTGAAGATATTGCAGATTTTTATGGTCAGTATATATGACAGTTGGTTGTGTTGCACCCTCAAGCAAGTGCCTCCAGTGATCGAAGGAACACTTTATTGCAAGTAATTCTTTCTCGCCAACTGGATAATTTAACTCTGCTGGTTGCATCAATCTTGAGAAGAATGCGACCGGATGTAAGGGTTCTTTGAATGATTTCCTTTGAGAGAGGATTGCCCCTATTGCGAACTCAGAAGCGTCAACTTCCAGGATAAATTGCTTTTCTAAATCCGGGTATTGGAGAATGGGTGCTGTAGTGAATTTATTTTTTAAAAGGTCAAATACCTGTTGAGTATGGCTTGTCCACCTGAAAGGATGATTCAATTTGGTGAGTTCAGTAAGAGGTTTGGTAATAGCAGCGAATCCAGGAATAAATTTCCTATAATAATTTGAGAAGCCAAGGAAACGTTGAACATCTTTCTTACATTGGGGAGTCGGCCAATTATGAATGGCCTGAACCTTGTCATCTTGCATCTTGATTCCTTCAGGAGAGATGTTATACCCCAGAAAAGAGATATTATTTGACTCAAATATACATTTTTCTAGTTTAGCGTATAGGTTATTTTTTCGTAACCTAGTGAGAACCTCTCTAACATGCATTCTATGTTGATCTAAATTTTGTGAGTAAACTAGAATATCGTCCAAATAGACAACAACATATACATCCAAAATATCTCTGAAAAGATCATTGATTAAGCATTGGAATGTTGCTGGGGCATTGCACAGACCGAATGGCATCACTGTATATTCGAATAGCCCATATCTAGTCCGAAAAGCAGTGAGCCATTCGTCGCCAGCTCTCATTCGTATAAGATTATAGGCACCTCGAAGATCCAATTTAGTGAAAATTGAGGCCCCCCTTAATCTTTCAATTAATTCAGGGATTAAAGGTAGGGGGTACCTGTTTTTTCTGGTACGCCTGTTCAATTCCCTGTAATCAATGATTGGTCTTAACGTGCCATCTTTGTTGGTAACAAAGAATATGCCTGCACCTGCAGGGGAGGTACTAGGTCTTATAAAACCTTTTCGGAGGTTCTCATCTATATAGTTTTTAAGGTGTTCTAGTTCTGGTTTAGAAAGGGGGTAGATATGTCCATAGGGAATTGAAACTCCTGGGAGTAAATCAATAGGACAATCGTATTCCCTATGAGGGGGCAAACATTCAGCTTCTTTTTTATTAAAAACATCTGAGAAGTCTGCATATTGTTTGGGTAAAATATTATCCTCAACCTGTAGCATAATTAAATCTGATGATGTCTCACTATTTTGAGTGAGATGAGGAAAAGATAAACTGAGGTCATTCCAGTTTATAGTTGGTTTGTGTTTACAAAACCAATTTATACCAAGGATTACATTAAACATTGGTGAAGATATGACATCAAAAGTGAGTGTTTCTGTGATGTGTGTGCAGGATATTACCTGTAATGGTGTAGTTTGGTGTGTGACAGGACCTGATTTTAAAAAAGAGCCATCAATGACCTTCACAGAGACTGGAGTTTTCTTAGAGACCAGAGGTATTTTATTCTGTTTCACAAAAGAAAAATCAACAAAATTTCTACATGAGCCGGTGTCCAGGATAGCTTCAGTTGTTATCCTGATTTGATCCCACTGTAAAATAATAGGGATAGTTAAATATGATGGTTTAATGGTTTTCATTAACAGGGATTCAGTGATGTTAGGCAACCTACCCTTCTTATTCCTAGCCAGAACAGGGCAGTCCTTTACTTCATGAGTAGGGCAGGCACAATACATGCACAAACTATGCAACTTCCTCCTATTCTTTTCCTGAGAGGAGAGGGGACCCTTTATGAAGCCTATGTCCATAGGTTGTGGTGATTCTTTAGTTTGATAAACAGGTGTGGAGAGAAAGCTTTTTGTACCGCTAGCCTTTTCAGAGCGGCGTTCCCTAAGCCGTCTATCTATGTTAATAGTGAGAGAAAAAAAATCTTCCAATGAATCTGGAATCCCTGTGCGAGAAAGCTCATCCTTTATATCCTCAGATAATCCTAAACGATATTGAGTTTTAAGGGAGACCTCATTCCATCCTGAATCACGGGCAGAAATTTTAAATTGTGTGATGTAAGACTCCACTGGGTTCTTTCTTTGTTTTAAAGATCTAAGTAAGTTTTCAGCTGTGACCTGTTTGAAAGGGTCATCATATAATGCTGACATTTGATCAAAGAATTCATTTAGAGATCCCAGTATTGCATCATCATTTTCAAAAAAAGAGTCAGCCCAAGCCCTAGGTTCCCCCCTCAAATATGATATCACAGTGAGCACTCTTGATCTTTCTGTGGGATAAGTACGTGGCTTTAATTGAAAAAGCAACAAACAGGAATTTTTAAACTCTCTAAATCTTGAACGGTCACCAGAGAATTTTTCTGGGGGGGAGACCATAGGTTCAGGGATAGAATCTGCACTTGCAGGTTTAGGTGCCAGAGTCTCTCTTAAGCAGGCCTTCAAAGCCTGATTTTCCACTTGTAATTCATGGAAAGAACCTGATAAAGCTTCTAATCTGTCTGACAGGACTTGAACTTTATCACTTAAATGATCTTGTTCCATAATTTCTGTTGAAAGTATATGTTTAGTATAGGATAATTCTGTGTACACAAACACTAAATCCTTTCTTCCTTATGGCTGGTTAATTCTGTAATAGTCTGTATTTGTAGCAATTTGAACAAGCATTTAATTTTGTTATATAAATAAGAACCAACAATTTCCTCAAAGGTAGGTTTGTAACATAAAAGAAGCTTGATGAATTCGTTGTCAGTGCTTCATATAATGTATTACTATTTGCCCAATAAGTGGCAGTTTATTAACTTCATAAACTGTATTACTTTCAGGGCATTTGATAATGCAAACAGTTCAAATAAAACAGTAACATAAAATATAGTATTCCTTAATTAGGCAGGTAAAGTTCATCAAAATAAGTAAGGATAACGATTAATACTAAAATAATTGGGTCTGACCTGAGAACACATGAATTGTTACTTGTCCGTTTGTTATGAACAGCAGCGTGGTACTCAGAGGGAGAGCGGTTGCGGCTGCAGCTGATGACGTCACCGCTACTTGCTGTGCTGTGTATGAAGCTGCTTGAATCCTGTTACCTTGTGAATGCTTCAGAGTTTGATGTTGAGTTAGTTTGATTCCCTTGTAGTATGCAATATCTTCCGGAGTTGAATTGAGTAAAAGAGCTGCTAGAAGTAGGAATGAAAAATAAGAGATGTTATCAGAACTTCTTCAAATAAGAAATTATGAGACTGTTGGAGAGTGAGGAAAACTCCCAGTGTCACGCTTGTGCTGTGAATCAATTCTCAATTAACCAGCAATGAATGCTGGGGGGAAGTGCTTGATATAGGAGGCTCTTAAAGGGACAGATCATTAGCAAGCAGTAACCCTGACACCGCCTTACATATCTGTTCAATCTACGTCTAAATGAATAAGCACTAATGCATTCGGGGTAGTGTTTCCAACTAGTAGGTATGCCTTACAACTTAAGGTCTTAAGCCAAGCAGCTTAAGTTACTGCCATAGCTTTGTGACCCTTTTCAGGACCAAAGAAATAGACAACAGTCTGAAAGATTTTGTGGCTTCTACATAGAACTGTAAAGTAATCACCAGATCAAGGTTGTGAAGAAGTCTCTCTTTAGAATTCTTAGGATCTGGGCATAAAAAAGGAACCTTTTTTTTTTCAATAATGGTATCTGTAGATACTACTTTGTTCTTTGAACAGCTCAGTCCTAATAAGCAATCAGAAAATGAGGTTTACAAGATATAGAGATAAGTTCAGAAATCATTCTAGCGAAACAAATGGGTAAAAAAAAGAACCTTCCAAGACAAAAACTGAAGGTCCAAACCATGCATAGGTTCCATGAAGGAGTAACAGGTTGAATGACTGGCTTGATTCTTATCTTTGTGCTCTCAGAGACTCCAAGGTTTCCCCCTCAACCCTTTTGGCTTGGATCTATGGTAATCACAGTCCAGAAAGAAGACCCCCTGAACCAGAGATTGCTTAGTCTGCTGCCATGTCAAAGACATGTCTTCAGACCTATATGGATCTTCTGATTGAGTACTTTGTATTAGCCATTGATTTGACAAAGCATTGACAATTGAAAAGGTTTGAGATTAAATTTGTCAAAGGGAACTCTGTCTGATGCAGCTACCATGATTCTTACAACTTTCATGCCTGGAGCTACAGAAGGAGGAGTGTGCTGAACCCGAGCACATGCTTGTTGTAGTTGCTGTGGATCTTTGGAATGACACTCAAGTTTAAAGGGTTTATGAAAGGTCTTTGGCAGATTGATGCGCCAGCTGTGACTGTGAAGAATTTGAAGAACAGTGTCTATGAGCTTTACAGCCAGGGAAATAATAGGCACCTGCACCAGTATTTTGTCTTGAGGGAGCTACTTAAATTCCTAAGCTTGTACCGCACTCATTAAGGACCCAGATATTTGGTAAATACCCTGGGGGCTGTGGTAAGACAGAATGGATTTTCCACAAACTGGTAATGCATGTTTAGGAAGGCGAATCTCAGAAAATTGGCATGGTCTATGTAAATAGGAATAAGTAAATAAACCTATTTTAAGTTGATGGTAGACATAAATTGAGCCTCCTGTACTAAAGGATGAATAGTGAGAACGTTGGAATTTTCAGAAATGTGTTCAGCATCTTAAGAACCAGGATAGTCTGAAAGGTACCCTATTTCTTTGGAACTATTAAGAGGCTGTTTCTGGAACTGGAGTATTGAATACCATTGTTTCCAAATCTACAACACAAGCCAGGAAAGCTTTAAAGGATTTCATGGAACTCGACTGGAAGGAATCTTCCTCACTGTGTTTTAGATTAAAAACTTATTCACTACCCCTGAGAAATTATTTCCAATACCCAAAGGTTTGTACTAGAACTTTTCAAAGCCTTGTGAAACAGAAACTTTTCCTGAAGGCCTAAGCTTACTCTTGGACTTTTTGTTCTGTTTCAGGAAGGCTCCTTTCTCTCCAATGACTGTGGCAATAACCATGTCCAGTCCTGGGCCAAACAGGATTTTAGAGCCTGATGAAACAGTGGTAACCCCACTGAGAAACGCGTTGCTTTTATTGAAACTTTTTTAACTGGAACTATCTTTTCATGTTTTTATTGTATATTATGTATATACAATTGCAATTACCATTTATCTTATACTGTCTAATTGGCAATCCGTGTGCTATCCTGCACGGCCTCTCAGCCTGTCTAGTTAACAGTTTGCACATTCAGCTATTTGAGCTGAACCCCTGCAGGAATCCTGTGAACAGAACCGCATTGACGCTGTGGAAAATTCCTTGGCATTTGACAATATCTAAGTTGGAATCCAGCCTCCTGACATAACCAAGGAAAGTCTCGCTGGGGGGACCGGTGTGCCTCAGCTTGCCTCTCACGCACCACTGGTGGTGCCTGCAAACATGTGAGTTGCCATTTGTCTGTCATCTGCAGCATTTCACCTGTCCAAACATAATAACGCTATGAAGCGCCTCCATTTCTTCTCTTCCATATATCTATAGTATCGTTTGGGACTCAGGATCCCTATCACTGGAGAGTCGAATCGCTGGGTCATTTGTCAACCTTGATAACCTCTATACCTTACGGTGTTTGGATTATCTTTTGATAAAGGGAATACCACACACTGCATACTTTCACTCATCAAGAACATATCATTTGTTTATACACAAATTGTGGACTCACTCCAATTGTTGTGTTTTGTATTTGTTTCTCAGTTGTATTTCAATTGGTCATTGTTTATAGCTATTATTTTCTATATAGTTTTATATATATAATAAGATTGAATAATAATTTTTTGAGCTTTCTTTATTTCAAATTTTTCCATTTTTATTTTAATACACAACTAGTCTGTTACAATCGACAGACACTGTCATCAACACTTTTTAGAATTTTTGTGTTCAATTATCACTATCACTATACACCATACATAATATTCTCATATTGGTGTGCGCCCCCTTGTTTGTTATAGTGTGCCAGTGGCTGTACCTATATACAATACTTGCTGTACCTATATACAATCGTTTACTTCTTTTACCCTGTAAAGGATGCATTAACAATTTGCTTTTAGAGACCATAGGGCCGATTTATCATGGTCTAAATGGGGCCAAATACCCCTGCTTCCGCACGAGCTTTCAGGCTAGCCGGAAACAGGAGTTAAGAAGCAGCTGTCTTAAGACCGCTGCTCCTTAACTGGTTCACTGCCTCTGAAGCTGCGTACATCAATCTGCCGATCGAATATGATCGGGTTGATTGACACCCCCTGCTAGCGGACGATTGGCCGCAAATCTGTAGGAGGCGGCATTGCACTAGCAGTTAATCAGAACTGCTTGTGAAATGTTAAATGCCTACAGCGTATGCTGTCGGCTTTTAGCGATGCAGGGCGGACATGATTCGCTATAGTGAATCATGTCCGGCCGGGGTATGATAAATCTACCCCAATTTCTGCAGACCATGATTTAAGCCATAAGGCTCTTCTTGCCAAAACAGCTATAGCATCGGTCAACATATTAATGTGAATTACTTCCACTGCCACATAAAAAATAAAACTTAGTGGTCCTAAGGAGCTTTAAGCAATCTTGGATCTCTGCCATGGAAGCTTCTCTAGGAATGCGTTCTGAACACCAGACTGAGGTAGCTGCAACCATGCAAGCTTCACTGTCAAAAACTGTAAAAAACATTAATCTTGCTAGCTGAGAATATTGCCTACGAAAGACTTTCTATTCCTAGGATCTTTAAAAGAGGTACTATCCTCTAAGGAAATGGTAGTCCGCTGAGTAGGAGTTGAAATAACTCCATCCAATTTAGGGATTGTTTCCCATATTTTTTGCTTTGTAGCTAGAAGAGGAAACGGTCTTAAAGGGACAGTATACTGTAAAATTGTTTTCCCTTAATGTGTTTACAATTGCTTTTTTTACCAACTGCAGAGTATAAAATGTATGAAAATTTGCTTTTTAAGGTTTATTTGTGTATATTAAAGCTCTGATTTTGTGTTTTGAAGCCACAACCTAATAAAATGGGTTGAGCTTGTGGGTATAATCAGATCTCATTACTGTATCACATTGTGTAAATATACCTGCTTCTTTATCCTATATCTGTCCATAAACCAATCACCAATACTTGGAAAGAACAATGGAAAATTAACATTTTATTACCTTATCTCTGCTATATCCCACTGGCAGTGTAATTTCTTCTGCTTGCTGTGTTTACAAAGCTTATTTATAGATTGGACCTGCGGCCACAAACTTTCAACATAGGTGGGGATACCACATGCTAACTCAACTATTTAAAATGCCAATATAAGGGTAAAGGAGCTACTTGTAAACAATTTATTCACTCCAGCAGGTAAAGTGAATCATTGGGAACAAATTAAAGGAGAGATTTTTTTTGAGTAAACTGTCCCTTTAAGTTTGACAGATGGAACAAAGGGTGTACCTTTTTTGTTCCATTCCTTTGTCCCTTTCTAATAGGTTGCTTGTAGGAGAAACAACCACTTCCAAAGCACTTAAAACCTCCCTATATACAGTAGTTGTAAGGAGCGTTCTAAAGTCTTTGCTACTTGTAGTAGCCGGCCTGTCAGGAAAATCTGGGGGTGGGCTAAACCCCGCGTCAAAAGAAGAGCTGCAGCCTGGGGCCACGCTAAAAGGCTTCAGGTTAGCGATACCGAGAAGGCAGGGTGCACTGTCTGTATTTCCCTAATGAAGCTGAAATTGGGAAAGTTCACTAAGTTTTATGGGCAGGACTTTTATCGTTTTTCCATTAGTGATGCTGCTTGTCTTCTCTTCTTTAAGGATAGAGATATTAGTGACCTAGTTGTCTGAAATGATCCTTTAGGTGTTTTGACACCAAGACTTATGGGGGAGGTTTTGAAAGACCCTTGCTGATGCTAATCGTATCTCTATGGAATACTTAGCATTCATGTTTCTAGCCTTCACCTTTGATCCTGGCATGTCTCTTGGTTTATGGTCTTTCCTTCACCCTTGTCTGTACTTTGAATTTTAGACTGACTATCTGGCTGCTGACCTAAGGACATTAATTTTGGATTACACTTCTGAATTTTCTGTGATGGCCAGATCCTGCCAGTTTACCCATTGCTGAAACCTGGCATGATACCTGAGTACCCATCTGTTTATAACCTAATTCTGGGTGTTCACTCCTTTCTTCTGGGAGCTGATTCAATCCTGTTCTAGTTTGCCTGCAAGACAAGTTATTATTAGTTTAACTCCTCACAAATCACTTGAGTAAAGAAACAACATAAGAGAATGTCAATAACCCAATAGATACATGTGAATTACCCGAGAGAGATTCCCTCTTGCGTTAGTGGGCTAATACACAGGAGCACAGCATCACAAGAATATAATCATTGATGTCATGCCAGAAATCTTGCATCACAATGAAACCGTATGTGCAAAACATTAGGCTTGAGAAGGCTACCCTTCTCCACATAGATACAAAAATACAGTATATGGCCAAAAGTATGTGGACATCCCATTCCAAAATCATGGGTATTAATATGGAGTTGCAACCCTAGCTTTGTGGCTTATAAGGTAAATGGGTAGGTACCTTGTTTGCTTGCTGGAACTAGCTCTACAGGAGATTCAATGCAGGTCCAGGGCTGGAAAAGACCTGAATCAACAGGATAGCAGCGAACACCAGTGGTGATGAACTGACTTAGTAGTCAAGCCTGGTTTCAGCAACTGGTAAGCAGGTAGAAACCAGATGTAACAGCAAAGGGAATAAGCAAAATAATTCAAAATACAGTTCCTTAGGTCAGCAGCCAGATAATCAGTCTACAGTTCAATGGTACGGACAAGGGTGAGGCAAAGTTGCAGACCAGAAACAGAAACACTAGGGTCTTTTAACATCTCCCCCATAGGTCTTGCAGGGTGGCTTCCAAAGTCCTGGTTACTAATACCACTATGCTTAATGCAGGGAGACAAGCAGCATCACTTATGAAAGAACACTGAAAGTCCTGGTTGCTAAACTTAGCACAACTTCCGAAGTTAAGCACCCTGCAAGGTCAGCCATGCTAATCTGAATCTCTTTAGCATGGAACTGGGCTACAGTTGTAGTTGTTCTTCTGACACCAGACTTTGCAAACCCCATGATTCTCCTGACATCCTGATCTCCAGGAGTGGCTTGGACTGTGTAGCCTGCTCCTTACAATATATTGTATGACTGTGCTCAAGCTTGAAGTTAAGGACAGAACCTCCACCGCATCTTCTGGAAGTGGGTCTTGAGTCTCTGAATATCCATCCCCAGAATAGGAATTGACAAACATGCATGTACTCTGCTTCCCTGCAAGAAATGTTAACAGGTCGCCCACTACACTTAAATACATATATAAATCAATATTCATGGGATTTGAAAACAGTTTAAAATAAAATAAACTTTATTGAAACCCAGTATATAAAATCAAAAGAATACAGAATTGATGTTGAAACAACTCAGTAAAGAGTTTAATCAATCTTTTAATTTGTTACTAAAATGTTGCTTCACACATCTAGCAAACATTAAAAACATAGAAAACGCTAATGTGTGTGAGAGTATGAAGCTTAATTATGAGCATTCATAAATTCCATATATATATCTGCATTCACTTGGGGTTGGAGGATGTGTGAGTACTTTGAATTACAAAAATGTAAAATCATTAAATCGCGCTTGTAAATATACACAGTTACAATCACTCAGCACAGCTAACACACAATCACCCCACCCACCCATACATTTCATTGCGTGATGGGACTTCATCAGGTTACAGGGTATCTTCAGATGTTTACACTATTAAATAGCTTCTGGTTTCCATAGAAACACTGATATCAGAGTCTCCATTCATCCCACCTTCATCTTTTATTCAAGACCGGCTAACTTTATTTGAACAATTTCCTTAACGTAAACAGTACTTTTTATATTGTATCTATATAGTATTCAATTGTATAAAAAAAAAGTATCAAGAAAATCAAATTCACATAAAACAGCTTCATTGCATTTAAAATAAATCTCCTCACTTAAGCCTTCTGGTGCTTCACTTATTAGTGAAAAGATCCACTGGTATTCTCTTTGGAAAAGTATTGTGTTATAGTTATCTCTTCTATGTGTCACATTTGTTTTATCCATTGCAAAAAAAATCTCAACTTATATTTATCATCAGTATGTATACTGTTCATATTTTCAGGCACTTGTACAAGGTGATTCCATTTAATGTCTCCCAGATGTTCAAGGACCCGTACACTTAAAGGGATAGTAAAGTTCAAATAAACTTACATGATTCAGATAGGGCATGTCAGTTTAAACGACTTCCTAATTTACTTTTATCATCAAATTGGCTTTGTTCTCTTGTTATTCTTAGTCGAAAGCTAATACTAGGTAGGCTCATATGCTAATTTCTAAGCCCTTGAAGGCCACCTCTAATTTGAATGCATTTGACAGTTTTTCACAGCTAGAGGGCATTAGTTCATGTGTTTTGTATAGATAACATTGTGCCCATGCAAGTTAAAGTGAAGGTAAAGTTAGCATAATCTCTATAAACTATAGCATTATGTGTGCTAATTAAATAAAAGTTTCATTCATCACTTTCTATATTTTTACGTAAAAATAGAGTTATTACCCTTCTAAAGTTAGTTAGATGCGTTCCCAAATTCAGCCCGAAAAAAATGTAAAAAAATTCACACTAGGTCACGTTTTTTTTCTAGACCAATTGATATTCTGGCCGTCAGGCGGCCGTCAGCCAACGTCATCCGCACATTGAGAACAATGCATGCTCCCGTTTCACACATGAGAAGGATTTTGATACTTAAAATTACACATGCGCAGAAAAAAAAGCAGGCTGGCCGATTATCGCATGCGCAGTGGAAAGAACCTCGAGTAGCGCATAACCAACTAGAGTAGCACATGCGCAACTGAATTATTTCATTGTGAACGCGCATATGAGAGACGTGGAGAGCGGCCCCACCCGCTCTCCGTGTCTCTCATATGCACGTTCACAACTTTAACACGGAAGAATGGCTTGGAAGGAGTCAGGAGCCAAAACGGTAGGGAATTTAAAATTAAAAAAATTGGGTAAAATATTGGAGTAATTGCTAAAATAACCTAGCGACTAGATTAAGGTTAATATGATATATGCTCGGTTGCCTTCAATACAGTTTAACTTTACCTTCACTTTAAGTTATTTAATAGTCAGCACTAATTGCCTGAAATGCAAGTTTGTCAAAAGATCTGAGATAAGGAGGCAAACAGCAGAAGCTTAGATATAAGGTAATTACAGAGGTAAAAAGTATATTAATATAACTGTGTTGGTCATGCAAAATTGGAGACTGGTAAATAGAGATTATCTATCTTTTTAAACAGTAACATTTTTGGTGTTTACAATCCCTTTAATTCCTTTGCTGTTTTTCCTACATAGAATTTGGGACATTTGCACATCTGCAAATCAGAAATTTATATATTTTATATTTTTTACTTTTTTTCCCTTTAAAACTTAAAGCTTATGTATTCAAAAACAATTTTATGTATTTGATTACAACACTTCATGGGCTCTCTCATTAGTACATACTATAATTACTGCAATTCAATACAGTAATCAATGCTGAATCATTGTTTATTTATAAAGCACTGTTATGTTTGAGTGTAAAATCAATGGTCTATTTACAGAATATGTTTGACATAACCACGTTGTACCCCTTATTACAGCATTGTGTAATCTTGTTTTCCTTCTTTAATCTTAAACACATAACAATAAATGTTATCAAACCATTTATTAAGATTTTTATTTTCTTTTTAGGTCTGGAAGGCAAAAAGCAACAGCAGGTTTTCTGGTATTTGCTGGCTTTGCCTGCATATTCACGCTGTTTTTACCAGATAATAATCGTAAGTAAAAAAATGTTTCTGTATTTATTTGCCTATGCCAGTATAGTTGTGACCCCTTCTGCGTCCACATAAATGAGGCTAATGTTAAATAAAGTGTCATTTTATTATATTGCATGTAAAGTGCATTTTTTAATTAAATGAAAATCCCGAAACTTTAAATTATGTAAACTGTATATTTGCAGGAAAATGATTTTATATGTTGGTACTAATTAAAGTAAAAATTGTTAAAAGCAAAGCATCCATTATGTCGTGTTTATTTTAGTGTCATTTTTCAGAATGCTAATTTTTATGTCCCCACATTTACAGTAAATGTATGATTTTTTTTTTTTTTTTAAATTAATGATGTTAATGTTAATTTAATATGAATAAAAATGTTATTTTTACTGTAAAGTTCGCTCACTTTGAACATATATTCCCTTAATATAAGGAGAGTCCAAGGCATCATTCCTTACTGTTGGGAAATACTCAACCTGGCCACCACGAGGAGGCAAAGACACCCCAGCCAAAGGCTTAAATACCTCTTCCACTTCCCCCATCCCCCAGTCATTCTTTTCCTTTTGTCACAGGAGGATGGCAGAGAAGTGTCAGAAGATTCTCGTAAGATCGTTTTAATTTTTTCATATGTTGAAAACGCTAGAAGACATGGTCACAGTGTGGCTCATTTTATCTTGATAGAATCATGGGTTAATATCTCCTGAGGGGGATTATTGAACAGTGGGGATTAATCAAATGTGATGCTTTGATTTTATACTGCTTTATGTGTGAGATTTTATTGGGCTCATAGACTGTTTGTTATGTGGCTGGAACACACAGGTTTTTACTTTCACTTTGAGTTCTGCGCAGCTTGTAGCTTGGTGCACTTTGTCTCATAGCAGGGGCGGTCCTGCCTTGCGCACCATGTGGCCGGGAGTGGTCTCGCTTTCATTTCCTCTTTCCTGACGGAGAAGATGCTATTTCTCCAACATAGGTGTGTCCGGTCCACGGCGTCATCCTTACTTGTGGGATATTCTCCTCCCCAACAGGAAATGGCAAAGAGCCCAGCAAAGCTGGTCACATGATCCCTCCTAGGCTTCGCCTACCCCAGTCATTCTCTTTGCCGTTGTACAGGCAACATCTCCACGGAGATGGCTTAGAGTTTTTTAGTGTTTAACTGTAGTTTTTATTATTCAATCAAGAGTTTGTTATTTTGAAATAGTGCTGGTATGTACTATTTACTCAGAAACAGAAAAGAGATGAAGATTTCTGTTTGTATGAGGAAAATGATTTTAGCAACCGTAACTAAAATCCATGGCTGTTCCACACAGGACTGTTGAGAGCAATTAACTTCAGTTGGGGGAACAGTATGCAGTCTCTTGCTGCTTGAGGTATGACACATTCTAACAAGACGATGTAATGCTGGAAGCTGTCATTTTCCCTATGGGATCCGGTAAGCCATGTTTATTACGATCGTAAATAAGGGCTTCACAAGGGCTTATTAAGACTGTAGACTTTTCTGGGCTAAATCGATTCATTATTAACTCATATTTAGCCTTGAGGAATCATTTTATCTGGGTATTTTGATATAAGAATATCGGCAGGCACTGTATTAGACACCTTATTCCTTAGGGGCTTTCCCAAAGCATAAGTAGAGCCTCATTTTCGCGCCGGTGTGGCGCACTTGTTTTTGAGAGGCATGGCATGCAGTCGCATGTGTGAGGAGCTCTGATACTTAGAAAAGACTTTCTGAAGGCGTCATTTGGTATCGTATTCCCCTTTGGGCTTGGTTGGGTCTCAGCAAAGCAGATACCAGGGACTGTAAAGGGGTTAAAGTTTAAAACGGCTCCGGTTCCGTTATTTTAAGGGTTAAAGCTTCCAAATTTGGTGTGCAATACTTTTAAGGCTTTAAGACACTGTGGTGAAAATTTGGTGAATTTTGCACAATTCCTTCATGTTTTTTCGCAATTGCAGTAATAAAGTGTGTTCAGTTTAAAATTTAAAGTGACAGTAACGGTTTTATTTTAAAACGTTTTTGTACTTTGTTATCAAGTTTATGCCTGTTTAACATGTCTGAACTACCAGATAGACTGTGTTCTGAATGTGGGGAAGCCAGAATTCCTATTCATTTAAATAAATGTGATTTATGTGATAATGACAATGATGCCCAAGATGATTCCTCAAGTGAGGGGAGTAAGCATGGTACTGCATCATTCCCTCCTTCGTCTACACGAGTCTTGCCCACTCAGGAGGCCCCTAGTACATCTAGCGCGCCAATACTCCTTACTATGCAACAATTAACGGCTGTAATGGATAATTCTGTCAAAAACATTTTAGCCCAAATGAACACTTGTCAGCGTAAGCGCGGCTGCTCTGTTTTAGATACTGAAGAGCATGGCAACGCTGATACTAATATCTCTGAAGGGCCCCTAACCCAGTCTGATGGGGCCAGGGAAGTTTTGTCTGAGGGAGAAATTACTGATTCAGGGAACATTTCTCAACAGGCTGAACCTGATGTGATTGCATTTAAATTTAAGTTGGAACATCTCCGCATTCTGCTTAAGGAGGTATTATCCACTCTGGATGATTGTGACAAGTTGGTCATCCCAGAGAAACTATGTAAAATGGACAAGTTCCTAGAGGTGCCGGGGCTCCCAGAAGCTTTTCCTATACCCAAGCGGGTGGCGGACATTGTTAATAAAGAATGGGAAAGGCCCGGTATTCCTTTCGTCCCTCCCCCCATATTTAAAAAATTGTTTCCTTTGGTCGACCCCAGAAAGGACTTATGGCAGACAGTCCCCAAGGTCGAGGGAGCGGTTTCCACTTTAAACAAACGCACCACTATACCCATAGAGGATAGTTGTGCTTTCAAAGATCCTATGGATAAAAAATTAGAAGGTTTGCTTAAAAAGATGTTTGTTCAGCAGGGTTACCTTCTACAACCAATTGCATGCATTGTCCCTGTCGCTACAGCCGCATGTTTCTGGTTCGATGAGCTGATAAAGGCGGTCGATAGTGATTCTCCTCCTTATGAGGAGATTATGGACAGAATCAATGCTCTCAAATTGGCTAATTCTTTCACCCTAGACGCCACTTTGCAATTGGCTAGGTTAGCGGCTAAGAATTCTGGGTTTGCTATTGTGGCGCGCAGAGCGCTTTGGTTGAAATCTTGGTCGGCTGATGCGTCTTCCAAGAACAAGCTACTTAACATTCCTTTCAAGGGGAAAACGCTGTTTGGCCCTGACTTGAAAGAGATTATCTCTGATATCACTGGGGGTAAGGGCCACGCCCTTCCTCAGGATCGGCCTTTCAAGGCAAAAAATAAACCTAATTTTCGTCCCTTTCGTAGAAACGGACCAGCCCGAGGTGCTACGTCCTCTAAGCAAGAGGGTAATACTTCTCAAGCCAAGCCAGCTTGGAGACCAATGCAAGGCTGGAACAAGGGAAAGCAGGCCAAGAAACCTGCCACTGCTACCAAGACTGCATGAAATGTTGGCCCCCGATCCGGGACCGGATCTGGTGGGGGGCAGACTCTCTCTCTTCGCTCAGGCTTGGGCAAGAGATGTTCTGGATCCTTGGGCGCTAGAAATAGTCTCCCAAGGTTATCTTCTGGAATTCAAGGGACTTCCCCCAAGGGGGAGGTTCCACAGGTCTCAGTTGTCTTCAGACCACATAAAAAGACAGGCATTCTTACATTGTGTAGAAGACCTGTTAAAAATGGGAGTGATTCATCCTGTTCCATTAAGAGAACAAGGGATGGGGTTCTACTCCAATCTGTTCATAGTTCGCAAAAAAGAGGGAACGTTCAGACCAATCTTAGATCTCAAAATCTTAAACAAGTTTCTCAAGGTTCCATCGTTCAAGATGGAAACCATTCGAACTATTCTTCC
Source organism: Bombina bombina (assembly GCF_027579735.1). Lineage (NCBI taxonomy): Eukaryota > Metazoa > Chordata > Amphibia > Anura > Bombinatoridae > Bombina > Bombina bombina. Next base: position 98,308,616 of record NC_069507.1, read on the forward strand.
TTCCATCCAGGAAGGTCAATTCATGACCACGGTGGATTTAAAGGATGCGTATCTACATATTCCTATCCACAAGGAACATCATCGGTTCCTAAGGTTCGCATTCCTGGACAAGCATTACCAGTTCGTGGCGCTTCCTTTCGGATTAGCCACTGCTCCAAGGATTTTCACAAAGGTACTAGGGTCCCTTCTAGCTGTGCTAAGACCAAGGGGCATTGCTGTAGTACCTTACTTGGACGACATTCTGATTCAAGCGTCGTCCCTTCCTCAAGCAAAGGCTCACACGGACATCGTCCTGGCCTTTCTCAGATCTCACGGATGGAAAGTGAACGTGGAAAAGAGTTCTCTATCTCCGTCAACAAGGGTTCCCTTCTTGGGAACGATAATAGACTCCTTAGAAATGAGGATATTTCTGACAGAGGCCAGAAAAACAAAGCTTCTAGACTCTTGTCGGATACTTCATTCCGTTCCTCTTCCTTCCATAGCTCAGTGCATGGAAGTGATCGGGTTGATGGTAGCGGCAATGGACATAGTTCCTTTTGCGCGCATTCATCTAAGACCATTACAACTGTGCATGCTCAGTCAGTGGAATGGGGATTATACAGACTTGTCTCCGAAGATACAAGTAAATCAGAGGACCAGAGACTCACTCCGTTGGTGGCTGTCCCTGGACAACCTGTCACAAGGGATGACATTCCGCAGACCAGAGTGGGTCATTGTCACGACCGACGCCAGTCTGATGGGCTGGGGCGCGGTCTGGGGATCCCTGAAAGCTCAGGGTCTTTGGTCTCGGGAAGAATCTCTTCTACCGATAAATATTCTGGAACTGAGAGCGATATTCAATGCTCTCAAGGCTTGGCCTCAGCTAGCGAGGGCCAAGTTCATACGGTTTCAATCAGACAACATGACAACTGTTGCGTACATCAACCATCAGGGGGGAACAAGGAGTTCCCTAGCGATGGAAGAAGTGACCAAAATCATTCTATGGGCGGAGTCTCACTCCTGCCACCTGTCCGCTATCCACATCCCAGGAGTGGAAAATTGGGAAGCGGATTTTCTGAGTCGTCAGACATTGCATCCGGGGGAGTGGGAACTCCATCCGGAAATCTTTGCCCAAGTCACTCAGCTGTGGGGCATTCCAGACATGGATCTGATGGCCTCTCGTCAGAACTTCAAAGTTCCTTGCTACGGGTCCAGATCCAGGGATCCCAAGGCGGCTCTAGTGGATGCACTAGTAGCACCTTGGACCTTCAAACTAGCTTATGTGTTCCCGCCGTTTCCTCTCATCCCCAGGCTGGTAGCCAGGATCAATCAGGAGAGGGCGTCGGTGATCTTGATAGCTCCTGCGTGGCCACGCAGGACTTGGTATGCAGATCTGGTGAATATGTCATCGGCTCCACCTTGGAAGCTACCTTTGAGACGAGACCTTCTTGTTCAGGGTCCGTTCGAACATCCGAACCTGGTTTCACTCCAGCTGACTGCTTGGAGATTGAACGCTTGATCTTATCGAAGCGAGGGTTCTCAGATTCTGTTATCGATACTCTTGTTCAGGCCAGAAAGCCTGTAACTAGAAAGATTTACCACAAAATTTGGAAAAAATATATCTGTTGGTGTGAATCTAAAGGATTCCCTTGGGACAAGGTTAAGATTCCTAAGATTCTATCCTTCCTTCAAGAAGGATTGGAAAAAGGATTATCTGCAAGTTCCCTGAAGGGACAGATTTCTGCCTTGTCTGTGTTACTTCACAAAAAGCTGGCAGCTGTGCCAGATGTTCAAGCCTTTGTTCAGGCTCTGGTTAGAATTAAGCCTGTTTACAAACCTTTGACTCCTCCTTGGAGTCTCAATTTAGTTCTTTCAGTTCTTCAGGGGGTTCCGTTTGAACCCTTAAACATTCCGTTGATATTAAGTTATTATCTTGGAAAGTTTTGTTTTTAGTTGCAATTTCTTCTGCTAGAAGAGTTTCAGAATTATCTGCTCTGCAGTGTTCTCCTCCTTATCTGGTGTTCCATGCAGATAAGGTGGTTTTACGTACTAAACCTGGGTTTCTTCCTAAAGTTGTTTCTAACAAAAACATTAACCAGGAGATTATCGTACCTTCTCTGTGTCCGAAACCAGTTTTAAAGAAGGAACGTTTGTTGCACAATTTGGATGTTGTTCGCGCTCTAAAATTCTATTTAGATGCTACAAAGGATTTTAGACAAACATCTTCCTTGTTTGTTGTTTATTCCGGTAAAAGGAGAGGTCAAAAAGCAACTTCTACCTCTCTCTCCTTTTGGATTAAAAGCATCATCAGATTGGCTTACGAGACTGCCGGACGGCAGCCTCCCGAAAGAATCACAGCTCATTCCACTAGGGCTGTGGCTTCCACATGGGCCTTCAAGAACGAGGCTTCTGTTGATCAGATATGTAGGGCAGCGACTTGGTCTTCACTGCACACTTTTACCAAATTTTACAAGTTTGATACTTTTGCTTCTTCTGAGGCTATTTTTGGGAGAAAGGTTTTGCAAACCGTGGTGCCTTCCATTTAGGTGACCTGATTTGCTCCCTCCCTTCATCCGTGTCCTAAAGCTTTGGTATTGGTTCCCACAAGTAAGGATGACGCCGTGGACCGGACACACCTATGTTGGAGAAAACAGAATTTATGTTTACCTGATAAATTACTTTCTCCAACGGTGTGTCCGGTCCACGGCCCGCCCTGGTTTTTTTAATCAGGTCTGATAATTTATTTTCTTTAACTACAGTCACCACGGTACCATATGGTTTCTCCTATGCAAATATTCCTCCTTAACGTCGGTCGAATGACTGGGGTAGGCGGAGCCTAGGAGGGATCATGTGACCAGCTTTGCTGGGCTCTTTGCCATTTCCTGTTGGGGAGGAGAATATCCCACAAGTAAGGATGACGCCGTGGACCGGACACACCGTTGGAGAAAGTAATTTATCAGGTAAACATAAATTCTGTTTTCTCTGTATTGTTTGGGTTTAGGAGGTGGTGAGTGCCCCAGCCATTGGGAGCATAAAGCTGCCGTTTTTGAGAAATAAAGATTATTTATTTTCTGTGTCCTGCTGTTATTAGCTTAAGCTATGGAGGATTCTGATATATTAGAGGGTACTCCCTCTGTTCCAAAAAGTAATACCTGTTTATATTGTGTGGAGGCTTTGGTATGCATGCCCTCTCAATTATGTTCCACATGCCTTGATAACGTTATTCAGTCAAAGAAGGTTAACCCTTTTAGTACTACTGAGCAGTCCACCTCTGAGGACTCGCCATCCTGTGAGGTGCATACCCAACATTTATCTCCTTCTACACACGCAGCTTCATGTAGCACGCTTAATCCTCCATCTAGAGGTGGCCCTTTACTGCCAGATTTTACCTCTCAGTTACAAACGGCAGTGTCTGCGGCCCTCAGTGCTTTACCTCGCCCTGCTTAATGCAAGTGAAAGGTTAAACATAGCTCTCCTGCCCCGGGGTCATCATGTGATTTATTGGATTTTACTGCTCTGTCTCAGTTATCCAAGGATGAGTTGCACTCTGAGGCTTCAGAGGAGGAACTTTCTGGGACGGAGTCTGCTGCCTCTAAGCCTCCTGCAGTGGAGGAACCAGCCTTTAGATTTAAGATTAAACACTTACGTTTTCTTCTAAAGGACGTCCTGTCTACATTAGAGGTTCCAGAGGCCAAGCTGCCTGATGAACCTTTGATTCCTAAATTAGACAGAGTTTACAAGGACAGGGTAGTGCCTTTAACTTTTCCTGTGCCTGTAAAGATGGCGAACATTATTTAGAACGAATGGGACAGAATTGGATCTTCCTTTTCCTCTTTGTCTTCCTTTAAAAAATGATTCCCAGTCCCGGACTTTCAATTGGAGTTGTGGGGTTACGTCCCTAAGGTGGATGGCGCTATTTCTACGCTGGCAAAACACACTACTATCCAGCTTGAGAATAGCTCATTGTTCAGAGAGCCGATGGATAAAAATAGGGAAACTCTTCTAAGAAAAATGTTTCAACATACGGGATACTTGTTTCAACCGGCAGCGGCTGTTGCCGCGGTTGCTGGAGCAGCTACCTACTGGTGCTACTCCTTAACGGATTTAATCGAGGTGGAGGGTCCCTTCGACGTTATCCAGGAAAGAATTAAGGTCTTGAGAATTGCTCATTATTTTATCTGTGATGCAAACATGCAGATTATTCGCCTAAATGCTAAATTGCTTTTCGGTTCAGGCCCGTCGGGCGCTCTGGCTGAAGTCCTGGTCTGCGTATATGACTTCAAAGTCCAGACTTCTTTCTCTCCCCTTTAAGGGAAAGATTTTATTTGGTCCAGGCCTGGACTCTATTATCTCCACGGTTACAGGGGTCAAGGGTGCCTTCCTACCGCAAGATAAAAATAACAAGTCTAAGGGACACGTTTCTAATTTTCGTTCCTTTTGTTCTGATAAATCCCAACGACACCAGTCCTCTGCTAAGCCCAAGCAAACCAAGAGTACTTGGAAGCCGGCTCAGTCTTGGAATAAGTCCAAGCAGAGCAAAAAAAACGCAGAGACTAAATCGGCATGAAAGGGCGGCCCCCGATCTGACTCTGGATCATGTAGGGGGCAGACTGACGCTCTTTTCAGACACTTGGTTCAGGGACGTGCAGGATCCATGGGTCCTGGAGGTCATAGCTCAGGGATACAAGATAGGTTTCAAATCTCATCCACCCAAGGGCAGTTTTCTCCTCTCAATCCTGTCTTCCAGACCAGAAAAGAGGGAAGCCTTTCTTGGGTGCATGCGGGATCTGTCCTCCTTAGGAGTCATTGTCCTGGTGCCTATCGCAGAAAGAGGTTTGGAATACTATTCAAACTTTTTCGTGGTCCCAAAGAAGGAGGGGACTTTTAACCCGATTCTGGACCTAAAATGCTTAAACAAATTTCTAAATGTCCCCTCGACCAAAATGGAGACGATAAGATCCATCCTTCCCTTAGTTCAGGAAGCAATTAAAAAATCCAGCACTTCAATCCTTAATAGGGTGCATACTGTAGTAGGATTACTGCAAAAATCCTCAAAGTAATGTAGAACAAAAGTAGCAGACGCACCACAAAGTCCTTATGCAGAGGTTCTCTTTATTATCACAAACTGGGAGCCAGGAAAACAGAACAACGTTTCGGGCTATAAACCCTTATTCATGTTCATAACTTGTACATCACACTTAATCACCTTAAATACCTACAACCAGGTAAAACCACACCTTTTTAATTTAACCATTTACAAGGCAAAAAGAAGGCCTGTCATGGTGACCTCTAGTGGTTTATACCTGAAAATACATGTAATTCACCACATTTATTAAAAAACATTGTTTTAAAAAAAATACAAAGTTAAAATGCATTTAACAGATGTCATAGCAAGATATTATACACAGAATTCAAAGAGCCAGAGAAACAAGGATTATCACATAACTCTTAGTATTATTACACCTCTTAAAGGAACACACTCAAATCCAATTCTCTATTCATTCCATTGGGAGCCAATGTGTTTAACTTATTAATCCAGAAAGCCTCACGTTTTTGTAACAATAATTCTCTATTGCCACCACGCCTAGGGCTTTGTACAAAATCTATAATTTGAAAGAGCAGTTGTGCAATTGTGTGGTTGCAGCTCAAAAAATGATAAGCTACAGGTGCATTTAATTTATTAGTTCTTATGTTGGATTTATGCTGTATGATTCTATCTCTGACCCGCTGGGTCGTCTCACCTATATAAATTAACCCACACGGACACTTAATTAGATATATTACAAAGTTTGCATTACAATTAAAGTAGCCGCTAATCCTGAATTTCTGACCCATTTGGGGATGTATAAAAAGGTCACCTTTTATCATATTATTGCAATTTGAACAATTCAGGCAAGGGAAGCAACCATTATTTTCTGATGTAATAAAACCTTGTTTAGATTTCTTATTTGACCCAACATCTGCTTTGATTAATTTATCCCTAAGACTAGGTAATCTAGTGTAGGCTGGCATAGGAGGCTCTTGAAATGCTGCAACCTCTGGATTGCATTCTTTCAAAACATTCCAATGATTCCGAACAATTTTTTGTATTGCTGCACTGTTAGCACTGTATTCTGAAACAAAAACCAATCTATTAGGGTCCTTTTTCCTTTGGACATCTGTCATATTGACCCTATTCTTTGGTGTCTGTAAAACTTTTCTCAAAATTGTCTGTATCATATCATAAGGATACCCACGCTCAATAAATCTTAAACCCATTTCTTCTAACCTTTGCAGGTCCAATTTTTCATCTTTAACAATACGTTTAACCCTAAGCATTTGACTGTATGGTAATGACTAGATTAAAGAAGGGGCATGGGCACTAGAAAAGTGTAGAAGGCTATTCCTGTCTGTTTTTTTCCTATATAAATCTGTCTTTAGACATGAACCATCCTTATAGACTTTAGTGTCCAAAAAATTGATTGATTCTTCACTCCAAGATAGGGTAAACTTGATACATCTAGAAGCCATATTGAGATCTGTAACAAACTGCTGAAGGGAGCCAACGTCACCCCACCAAATGCCAAATATATCATCTATGTAGCGCCACACAGATGAAATAAATTGTTCTCATAGACAAACTTTTCCTCGAATACACTCATAAAAATGTTGGCATAGGTAGGGGCGACGTTGGACCCCATAGTTCAGGAAGGAGAGTTCATTACCACTATATATCTGAAGGATGCCTACCTTCATGTTGCAATCCACAAGGACCACTTCCAATTCCTAAGGCTTGGGTTCCTGGACTAGCATTTCCAGTTTATTGCACTTCTGTTTGGTATAGCTACTGCTCCAATAATTTTTATAAAGGTTCTAGGGTCTCTTCTAGCCGTTGCCAGAACCCGGGTATAGCAGTAGCTCCCTATTTGGACAATATTCTGGTACAAGCACCATCTTTTCATCTGGCGGAGGACCATTCGGAATCTCTTCTCTCTCTTCTTCGATCTCATGGATGGAAGATAAACCTAGAAAAGAGTTCTCTTATACCAAGCACCAGGGTGAAATTCCTGGGTACTATAATAGACACCATATCCATGAGGATATTTCTAACAGACCAGAGATGTTGCAAGCTAGCTTTGGAATGTCTTTCCCTCCGGACCACTTTAAGGCCCTCTGTGGCTCAGTGAATGGAGGTGAGTGGTCTCATGGTGTCCAGCATGGACATCATTCCCTTTGCCAGGTTCCCTCTCAGACGGTTGCAACTGTGCTTGCTGCGGCAGTGGAATTGCGATCATTCGGATCTGTCTCAACAGATTTCTCTGGACAACCGGTCGAGAGAATCGCTGTCTTGGTGGCTCTGTCCAGATCATCTGTCCCAAGAGTCATCCTTCTTAAGACCATCCTTGGAGATTGTGACTAGGGACGCAAGTCTATCAGGATGGGGAGCTGTTTGGGGTGCCAAGAAGGCACAGGGCCTGTGGACTCAGGAGGAATGCTCCCTCCCGATCAACATTCTGGAACTTTGGGCAATCTTCAATGCTCTAAAGGCTTGGCCCCTTCTGGGTTAGTCCCAGTTTATCAGATTCCAATCAGACAATATGACCTCAGTGGCTTACATCAACCACCAAGGGGGAACGAGAAGCTCCCTAGCAATGAGGGAAGTATCTCTGATTCTGATTCCCTGTCAGCGATCCACATTCCGGGTGTGGACAACTGGGAAGCGGATTTTCTCAGCAGACTATCCATCCCAAAGTGTTTGCGGGGATATGCAACAGGTGGGGGACGCCAGAGATAGATCTCATGGCGTCCCGTCTCAATATCAAGCTACCCAGATATGGGTCTCGGTCCAGGGATCCTCAGGTGGAGCTAATAGATGCATTAAAAGTGCCTTCGAGGTTCAGTCTAATTTACCTCTTCCCGCCGTTACCACTCCTTCCTTGTGTAGTGGCCCGCATTAAGCAGGAGCAAGCATCAGTGATACTGATTGCTCCATTGTAACTGCGAAGGATGTGGTTCGCGGATCTGGTGGGGATATTATCATCTCCTCCGTGGAAGTTACCTTGTCCCAGGGATCTGCTGGAACAAGGTCATTTTGTTCATCAAAATCTAGATTCTCTGGGGCTGACTGCATGGAGATTGAACGCTTAGTCCTAGCGAAGAGGTTTTTCTGACAGAGTTATTGATACTCTCATTCAAGCTTGTAAACTGGTTACTAGTGCATCTATCATAAGGTGTGGAGAACCTACTTATTCTGGTGTGAAGAGTGTGGTTTTTCCTGGCATAAATTTAAGGTTGCCAAGATCCTATCGTTTCTCCAGGATGGACTTTCTGCCAGTTCCCTGAGGGGACAGATTTCGGCCCTGTCTGTTTTACTGCACAATAGGTTTGCAGAGCTTCCAGATGTACAGTCCTTTGTTAAGGCTCTAACTAGGATCAGACCTGTGTTTAGATCTAATGGTCCTCCTTGGAGTCTAAATCTTGTTCTTAAGGTTTTGCAAATGGCTCCGTTTGAGCCTATGCATGAAATTGACATTAAATTGTTGTCCTGGAAGGTTCTTTTTCTACTGCCTATTGCTTCTGCGCGCAGAGTATCTGAGATTGCTGCCTTGCAATGTGAGCTTCCTTATCTGATGTTCCATTCTGATAAGGCTGTCCTACGTACTAAGTTAGGTTTTCTTCCTAAGGTCGTGTCATACCGCAACATCAATCAAGAGATGGTGGTTCCTTCCTTGTGTCCCAATCCTTCTTCTGCGAAGGAACGTTTGCTTTGTGGTTTGCGCCTTGAAGTTCTATCTTCAGGCTACTAAGAATTTTAGACCATCTTCTTCCTTGTTTGTTGTCTATTCCGGGAAGCGTAAGGGTCAGAAGGTCTCTTCGACTTCCTTAACTTTTTGGTTAAAGGGACATGAAACCCAAAAATTGTCTTTCATGATTCAGCTAGAGAAAACAATTTTAAACACCTTTTCAAATTTACTCCTATTATCTCATTTGTTTCATTCTCTTGGTATTATTTGTTGAAGGAGCAGCAATGCACTAATGGTTTCTAACTAAACACATGGGTGAGCCAATCACAATCTATATATATATATATATATATATATATATATATATATATATATATATATATATATATATATATATATATATATATATACACTGTGTGCAGAATTATTAGGCAAATGAGTATTTTGACCACATCATCCTCTTTATGCATGTTGTCTTACTCCAAGCTGTATAGGCTCGAAAGCCTACTACCAATTAAGCATATTAGGTGATGTGCATCTCTGTAATGAGAAGGGGTGTGGTCTAATGACATCAACACCCTATATCAGGTGTGCATAATTATTAGGCAACTTCCTTTCCTTTGGCAAAATGGGTCAAAAGAAGGACTTGACAGGCTCAGAAAAGTCAAAAATAGTGAGATATCTTGCAGAGGGATGCAGCACTCTTAAAATTGCAAAGCTTCTGAAGCGTGATCATCGAACAATCAAGCGTTTCATTCAAAATAGTCAACAGGGTCGCAAGAAGCGTGTGGAAAAACCAAGGCGCAAAATAACTGCCCATGAACTGAGAAAAGTCAAGCGTGCAGCTGCCAAGATGCCACTTGCCACCAGTTTGGCCATATTTCAGAGCTGCAACATCACTGGAGTGCCCAAAAGCACAAGGTGTGCAATACTCAGAGACATGGCCAAGGTAAGAAAGGCTGAAAGACGACCACCACTGAACAAGACACACAAGCTGAAACGTCAAGACTGGGCCAAGAAATATCTCAAGACTGATTTTTCTAAGGTTTTATGGACTGATGAAATGAGAGTGAGTCTTGATGGGCCAGATGGATGGGCCCGTGGCTGGATTGGTAAAGGGCAGAGAACTCCAGTCCGACTCAGACGCCAGCAAGGTGGAGGTGGAGTACTGGTTTGGGCTGGTATCATCAAAGATGAGCTTGTGGGGCCTTTTCGGGTTGAGGATGGAGTCAAGCTCAACTCCCAGTCCTACTGCCAGTTTCTGGAAGACACCTTCTTCAAGCAGTGGTACAGGAAGAAGCCTGCATCCTTCAAGAAAAACATGATTTTCATGCAGGACAATGCTCCATCACACGCGTCCAAGTACTCCACAGCGTGGCTGGCAAGAAAGGGTATAAAAGAAGAAAATCTAATGACATGGCCTCCTTGTTCACCTGATCTGAACCCCATTGAGAACCTGTGGTCCATCATCAAATGTGAGATTTACAAGGAGGGAAAACAGTACACCTCTCTGAACAGTGTCTGGGAGGCTGTGGTTGCTGCTGCACACAATGTTGATGGGGAACAGATCAAAACACTGACAGAATCCATGGATGGCAGGCTTTTGAGTATCCTTGCAAAGAAAGGTGGCTATATTGGTCACTGATTTGTTTTTGTTTTGTTTTTGAATGTCAGAAATGTATATTTGTGAATGTTGAGATGTTATATTGGTTTCACTAGTAAAAATAAATAATTGAAATGGGTATATATTTGTTTTTTGTTAAGTTGCCTAATAATTATGCACAGTAATAGTCACCTGCACACACAGATATCCCCCTAAAATAGCTATAACTAAAAACAAACTAAAAACTACTTCCAAAACTATTCAGCTTTGATATTAATGAGTTTTTTGGGTTCATTGAGAACATGGTTGTTGTTCAATAATAAAATTAATCCTCAAAAATGCAACTTGCCTAATAATTCTGCACTCCCTGTATATATATATATATATATATATATATATATATATATATGCAACCACCAATCAACAGCTAGAGCTTAGGTTCTCTGCTGCTCCTGAGCTTGCCTAGATAAACCTTTCAGCAAAGGAAAACAAGAGAAGGAAGCAAATTAAATAATAGAAGTAAATTGGAAAGTTGATTAAAATTGTATTCTCTATCTGAATCATAAAATACATTTTGGGGGTTTCATGTCCCTTTAAGGACTGTTATCCGCTTAGCTTATGAGACAGCGGGACATAAACCTCCTCAGAGGGTTATGGCTCATTCTACTAGAGCAGTGGCTTCCTCTTGGGCCTTTAAGAAAGAGCCCTCTATGGATCAGATTTGTAGGGCGGCTACCTGGTCCTCCTTACAAACTTTTTCTACATTTTACAAGTTTTATGTTTTTGCTTCGGCAGCTTTCAGGAGAAAGGTTTTGCAGGCTGTTGTGTCCTCAGATTAGGGTTCACCTCTCTTTTTGTCCCTCCCGTTATCATTCAGTGTCCTCTAGAGCCTGGGTATAGTTTTCCCAACAGTAAGGAATGATACGAGGACTCTCCATATATTAAGAAGGAAAAAATAAATTATGCTTACCAGATAATTTAATTTCCCTCTGTATAAGGAGAGTCCACGGCCCCCACCCGTGTTCTCTGATGGGCGTCCCTCTAAATTATGTTTTTCTTCTGGCACCATTTATATCCTGATATTTCTCCTACTGTTCCTTGTTCCCTCGGCAGAATGACTGGGGACGGGGAAGTGGGAGAGGTATTTAAGCCTTTGGCTGGGGTGTCTTTGCCTCCTCCTGGTGGCCAGGTTCAGTATTTCCCAACAGTAAGGAATGATGGCGTGGACTCTCCTTATACAGAAGGAAATGAAATTATCTGGTAAGCATTATTTATGTTTTTCCCTTCTGTCTTAGCATAAAACATAGGTAAAAATGTATCTCATACATTATGGCCTAGATAAGTGTTTCTCAACTCCAGTCATCACGTACCCCCTAACAGGCCAGATTTTCATTATATGTTAACTAGAGCACAGGTGAAATAATCAGCTTATGGGTGAGAGCAGGTTAGTAACCATGGTAACTGATGAGCTGGTTATTTAAAGGGACAGTAAACCATAAAAAAATGTTATATAATTCTGCACATAGTGCAGAATTATATAACATTATAATAGCGCAAACATTGTAAAACCAAATTTCCCCTTTGAATTTAAAAAATAACTGCTGTTTTACAGACCCGCTCTCTGTGATCTTCTGAGCGGGTCTTTTTTTTTTTTTTAACAGCGCATCGGGCCAGCTGTATAGTCACGGCCCGACCGCGTTATAGCACTAAGTGCAGCTCGCTCCTGCTCTGTCAGACAGCAGGAGCGAGCTGCACCTAGTGCTATGGCGCGGTCGGGCCGGGCTGTGACTATACAGCTGGCCCGATGCGCTGTTAGAAAAAAACAGACCCGCTCAGAAGATCACAGAGAGCGGGTCTGTAAAACAGCAGTTATTTTTTAAATTCAAAGGGGAAATTTGGTTTTACAATGTTTGCGCTATTATAATGTTATATAATTCTGCACTATGTGCAGAATTATATAACATTTTTTTTATGGTTTACTGTCCCTTTAATCTGTGCTTTAGTTAAAGCCAAAGCTAGAATGCACACAGGTGCATTTCAGTTTTGAATAGAAGCATTTTTGTATTTAACATGTATTCGCAAAAATGCTTCTAGTAAAAGCTATAGCTGTTTCAAGTGTGTATGGTCCGTGCACCAGCATTTTAAACACAGCAGTTGCTCAGAGGAAAAGTGCTTGTATTATCTGGTAAAGACTCATTGCATCATTTCTGGCATGATACAAGCCCCATTAGCAATCTGAGCAGCTGCAGTATTTAAAATCCTGGTGCACTAAGAATATTTAGCTATGCTTCACATGCACACGCAGAGAAAAATGTTAACACTAAAACAGTGGTAACTTTTACTAGAAGCTTTTTTGCCAATGCATGTATATTGCAAATATGTTTCTATTCAAAGATGTAATTCATCTATGTGCATTTCAATTTTGACTGGAATGTCCCTTTAACCCTTTGAGTGCTAAGCACTTTCCCACCTGGGTGCTAAGATTTTTTTAATTTTTTTTTTAACAATTTTTTTTTATTTTTTTCAGACCCCCAAGACTTACAACGTTGGAAAGGTTATGCAATTTCCTTTCCAATAGTGGGTCTTGGGGGTCTGTAGATACAGGCTTCTAAGCAGCATGCCCCCTGCTCCTATACTTAACATTGCTAAGTATAAATAAAGTTGCACGGTGACGTCATCACGTTATTGCGTGTGATGTCACCATGCAAAACGGGAAGCCCCGGCGATGCCTGTCACTATGCAGGCACGATCGCCGGGGTAGGAGCGGGTGGAAGCCCCCAGATCTCCCTCAAGGTGGGAGAGTGCTAGTGACAGCTCTGAGCCATCATTAGCACCAGAGTGGGAAACTCTGTGACGGCTCAGAGCCATCGATAGCACTCAAAGGGTTAAGATATCATGAAAATCTGGCCTGTTAGGGGAACTTCAGGACTGGAGTTAATAAACACTGGTCTAGATTACACGTGGAGCACAATTGATAGCGCA